>NW_020955359.1:421638-483778 GCF_003031625.1 Empidonax traillii | reverse complement strand
GCCGGGACACAGCCTGCCTCGCCAGGCACCACAGGACGTGAAGGGATCTCTGCTCTGGTGTCTGGAGCATCTCCTCCTGCTCCTTCTTGAGGGGGAGGACTACTCACACTCTTCCCTTACTCCAGCATGAGGTCCCTCCCACACAAGACGGGAAGTTCCCACAGGAACTTCTCCAGTGTGAGTCCTTCCCGTGGCTGCAGTTCTCCACGAACTGCTACAGCGTGAGTCCCCCACGGGATGCAGTCTGCTCCAGCCTGGATCCCTTCCATGGGGTGCAGTCCTTCAGGAACAGACTGCTCCAGAGTGGGTACCCTGCAGGGTCACTAGTCCTGACAGCAAACCTGCTCCAGCACAGGCTTCCCAGGGGGTCACAGCCTTCTTTGGGCATCCCCTTGCCACACCTAAAGACAGAGACTGGGACTCGCAGTCTTTATCTATCATAGTTTCCTCTTCAGAAAACCAAAGGTGTACTCTTATACTGAGTCAATAGTAACCAAAACATAAGGTCCTCCACGTGAAAGCAGTTAAAGACTGAATTCCTTTCTAGAGGGCCCCATCCTTGAGATGTAATTCAGAGACCTGCTGGGATACAAAAAAACCCTCGGCCTGCTTTGCTTTCCTGCAGCAGCAATAAGTGAGGCTACAGGCAGTGCCACTCCAGGGACTGAGGGTGGATGTGCCCCTCTGTCCCGCAGAGCCTGGGGGATCAGTGATTGTGCAGCCTGGGCAGCATCACAACAGCACATGGAGATGCTGAAGTGCCAAATATGCTTCCAAGTAGGGGAAAAAAAAAAAAAAAGGGGTGCGTAAACTGAATTACTATTTCCCTCACTGGCTGGCAAGATAATGATCTGACACAGCTAATTAGCAAATTCCTGAGGCTGTTGTAACCCTCAGACCAAAAGCATACCAAACCCCTTGTTAATTCAGCCTTGCTGCATGGTCTCCTCTGGCTCCTCTTATTGTGTATCCTTATCTCCTTTGAGCAACAAATGGGAAACACCTTCCTATTTAACTGCCTGAGCTCTGGAGTGATTTCCAATAAGTGGGCATCAGCATCAGTTTTGGATGCAGAAATCCAGTTAATCTAATCTGCCTGCTGGTTGATTAATATCTGTGAGGCTGTTGTTCCAGGGGGAATGCGATCAGTCGGGTTGATGCATTGGTAGCAATGATTATGCAGGCTCACGCTTTCCCCATCCCATTGCTGTGTGTGCAGGGAGCTGCGGGCAGCAGGGAAGCTGCACTTCCCAAAGCCTGAACGGAGCAGCCCAGGCTGGGGAGAGGCAGGAGCTTTCAGCTCTGCTCCTTCAACCCCATTTGCATTCCAAAGCAAGAGGCAGAGAATCTGTGGTGACAAAGACTTCCAAGGCAAAAGGGCACCTACTGCCCTTCAAAAGCTACTGAAATACTTCCCTCTGCAGCAAACTGAACTCGGTCTTCCCAGGGCCTGCCAGCAAGTTTCATCATTTGCTGGTTTTGCTGGTGTTACGGGTCATATCTGTACCCTCAAGGACTGTCGATCAGCTCCAGCCACGGACTGACCTTTTGCTAAGCCGTGCTGATCAAGCCTGGAAAATGACAAGTACTGAGGCTTTTCTGCTTCCTTTCTAAATCACATCAGGCTGCTCAGCAAAAGCTGCTCTGTGACATCCACGTCCTGGAGAAATCCAGGTGTTCCCTGGTCACTGGCTGTGTGCATGTGCAGGCATGTGATTGTACCTTTAAGGAAAATACCTTTAAGATTATTTAGCCCAACTCTTAACCCAGCACTGCCAAGTCTACCACTAAATCCTGTCCCAAAGTGTCACATCTACATGTCTTTATAATACCTCAGGGGATGGGGACTCCACCTTTGCATAGGGAAGGAGTTGGACCCCACAAACCTTCCACTGGCTCTGTACAAGTGGGTGCATGCAAGGTGTCCCAGCCACAGATCTGGGGATATCCAGGAGGTGTGCTGAGTTCATAGGGGCCAGGACACCGTGGTGCCAGACTCCCCTCTCCTCATGCAATGTCCTGCCTCTGTGGGACTTGCCAGGCAGGAGCACTGGGCTGCCCATCACACAGCTCCTCTTTCCCCGTGTCCACTCAGGCAGACTCTGCCCAATCTTCCAGTCTCTCATCCCTGCGTGGGAGCAGGGCACTGCTTCTCCTGCTATTGAAAATAAAATGTAGGGTCTCTGGCTTCTGAAACCACATTTCTGTCAAGCAATCACTGTTTTGGTGTTGAGGGTGGCTGGGATCAGTCCTGCTCCTGTCAGCAGCAGAGGAAAGCAGCATGTTTCGGCAGCCTGCACTATGAACCGCTGCGAGCACCATGGCAGCTGATACCGTCTGCCGTGATGACTCACCGCTGTTGATTTGGGCAGAGGCAAGAAAAACAGCCTGAAATGCGCCAATTCGACATTCATGTTCTCAGTGATGGGCTATTAGCTCAGAGCAGGTCCCCATCACATCTCTCCCCCCCGCCCCTTCTTTCAGTGCAGCATCACCGAAATTTATTTTTCAATATTGGAAAAGTGATTTATATTTGGGAAAGCAGCTTAGATCATTGCCAGAGACATCACGTTCAAATTGATCACATCTGCATCAACAAAATACCTGGCACACTTTGACCCACTAATCTCCCCAGTCAATTCTTTCTTTTTTTTTCAAACATTGGCTCTATCACCATGGGAAGGATAAGGGCAACCTATAGAGCACCTGCTCATGATCGCTAACAGGACTATGGTGGCAGGGCTGCTCTCCCAAAAGCATTCACCCCAAAAGAGAGTTTGACTCAGGGTGAGCCCCCAGGAGGTGTTTCAGCCCAGCACCATGCAGCTGCAGCCAAATGACTGATGGAGCTGAACCAAGGGCTAGTGGTAGGTGCTTTCCAACTGGAAAAGAGATCACACAGCACAAAGCAACCCCACTGGGGTTCAGAACATACCACTACAGCGTGGGTGGCAGCTCAACTCCATCCTGGCGTGGGAAGTGAGCTGTCAGATCACATTTCCTGCATTCAGCCTCAGCAGCCATGAGCATTAACTTATGTTTTTCCAGAAACTTCTATTTTCTCTTTTCCTTTTCAAAGAAAAAGCACTATAGATTAGCTGTTTGGCCTCACACATATGAAAAAAAAAAAGGCTGCCATTCCAACAAATAATCTCTACAGCTGCTGGTAGCCTGGAGCTGTCAGACCATAACCTGTTTGCTTCAAGGAAAAATCACACTGGTGGATTTAGTGGGGATAGACGGATGGAGTGAGTCATGCTTAGCTCTGGATGGTGCTTGCCAGAGAGGGATCAGATATTCTATTTTCTGAAGTTCATTTCTGAAACCTGTTGTGCCTAGTGGTAGTAGTCACCATTCAATTCTGGGCCACACACACAGACTAAAGACTGTATATAAAGTAGAATGCTCACTTGTTTGCTGGTTGTAAACTCCATTTTTAAGTCCAGGAAAGTGCTAATTACGTGGCTCCAGATATTGCAGTGTGCCACTGAAGCAAACAGATAAGCCTGAGACTTTCCACCGCTTTCCGTAATTAATTTTCAGGAAGTCTTTATCTATGTTGGGTTGAAACACTAAAAATAGCCACTTGATTGAGTCTGTTTGGAAGAGAGGACTGCCGGTGTCCTACTACACGGTATGCTCTCCTGGATGCTCAGCTTGGGCTGTCAGGCACCACAATGGTGACACCTCGGGCAGTGTTGAGCATCGGTCAGGGCTCTCCCCTCGCACCCAGGGTCACTTCACAGGGTAGAGGGAACAGCACACGGCAATGGGAATAGTGGTAAAAACACACAGAACAGGAAAATAGCGCATGAGGGACATTTTCCCAGGCAATGTGAGTTGCAGTGGGACCCGCTGTAACTCGGCTATGCCTCCTGATTTGCATAGCCAAGAGATGGCAGCACGCTCTCACGGATGTGCCGCTGGAAAAGCTCCCTCGCTCCCAGCAAACGTGAGAGGTTTCAATCCAGCGGCAAGGCACGTCGGAGGGACATCCTCCTGCCCCTTCTGCTGTGGCACACGCCCGGACTCGCGGCCGTGGGGCTGCAGCGCTGGCCCCGTGGGGCAGGGGCGATGCTGCTGCCTCTTGCAGCACCCCTGGTGCCGCCGCACCAGCCGGTCCCCACCGAGCATTGTCACCCGCGGAGGACGCGGCAGGAATCATTTCACACACACTTGGTCATCCCCTCTGGCCCCGAGCGGACGCTGGGCTGGGCATCCAGGCATTTGCCAGGTGTCAGTGGAAGGACCTGTTCTTCATCTTCAGAGTGTTGTTTGGGGGAGAGAAAAAAAAATAAGTGAAAAGCATCCTTTGTCAAATTGTGCACCTGGAACGGCTCTTCCTTCCCCTACCCCCACACAGTGCAGCTCCTGTGCCCTCAGTGCACACCAACTTCTTATTCAAGTGCACCACCAGAGCTTGAGCAAAAAAACCCAGAGAAAACGCTCAGTCTTGGTGTTTGCCTTTCCCAAGGTGATAAATTGATCACGATTCCCTCCACCTGCTTTTTTATCCTACCCTGCCCCTATTTCTTGCCTGACTTTGTTAAGCCCTTTGGGTTCCCTCAGGAACCTGCTGAACACTAACTAACCCACCAGCCCCTTCCAAGGCTCTCTTCCCACGGGATCCCGCCAGGCTGCTGCCACAGCCTGGCATTGCACCCATCCCTCTTTCAATCCCAGCTCTTTGAGAACAGCAGAACCTGAGGTTTTCTTTCAGCAAGGCTGATGCAAAGATCTGCTCTCTAATCCCTCAGAAAACGGAAGCCACTGAGGGGCGGGGAGCTGCGGGGACATCGGGACTGTCAGAGCCGCTCACAGCATCTGCGGGCGGGGGAAAGGCTCGGGGTGGCGGTCTCGCCCTGCCGTGTGTGACGCGGGTACCTGCACCCAGAGGAAGCCGATCCGTATCGAGAAGCCCATCGGCAACGGGGCGTAGCGGCGCACCAGGAGCTGCACTGCGTTAGGATAATCACATCTGCAGTGTATTAAGGACAAAGTCAGGGGTGAGCGTTTTCAGTGCCCCGGGGGCCCATCCGGCAGATCCGGAAAGCCCGCAGCAGGGAAACTACCCCAGCTCTGCAATCATTTTGTGTCAAATTAAGGAGAAAAAAACCACTTAATTTCTCTGGGCGTGGCAAGCCCAACATGCAATCCTGCAGCCAGGGCAGGTAGAAGTGGGGCAGGGTGATGATGCTCTGTCTTGGGTTTCTGCAGTGAACAGCCCCCTGCTACTAATACGAGAAATTTGACTGGAGAAGAACCTGGGACAAAAGCTTATTAGTCACAGCATAAATTAGGGGCAGAAAGGTGACCTTGCCTGCAAAGGCCACCATGTCACAGCCTCCTTGCCTGTCTCAAGAGGGGAGATCCAAGCTGGCAGCACTTTCCCACAGGGCACCCACCACCTCTGGCAGCCCAGAGGAGCCAGCTTCAATAGCAAACATTTCCTAAGGGCTCTTTGAAGAAAATGCATCAAACATTTTCCTTAGCATGGAAAACTTGCCGTGTGCCAGCTGCTCATTAAGCCCAACTACCTCTGTCCTCTGCTCTGTGAGGGCACTACTGCTCCAGCTGCCACTCAGTAGCACAAGTACCCAGAGCAAGGCATGCTAAAAGCCCAGAGCCAGTCATTAAAAATCAAGGAATCTGGGATTTGGACCAACTGTAAATAATGACCGACAGGAAACACACTGAGAATACTTGGTTTAGTGTTTTCTGCTTGATTTCCCGCAGATCTGACAAGTTTCCATTACAGTGCTCCCCAAGCCCCAGGAGCAGACACCGTGCCGGCAGCTCCCATGCAGTCACATCCTTTCCCCTCCTTTTTCTTGTCCAAGAAAAGGTTGTCCAAGCATCTCTCAGGGCTGGACACAGCCCAAGGGCCAGCATCTGTGCACTGTCCCTATGGGTGCTGCTGTCCCCCATGGGCAAGCAGAGCTCATGTTCCCCTTTCAAGCAGTGCAGGCAGGTGATCCCTGTGCCAGTCAGGCAGAGCTCACCAGGGAGCAACCTTGGGGCAACCCTTGCAGGGGGCATTTGTCACTTTGCAGGGGGCATTTTTCTCCAGTAGCTTAGTGAGGTCTGTGCAAAAGGCAAAGAGCAGGGCTTTGAGATGCACTCCCCTGGCAGCCCAAATGCAGGGTGGTGGTTGCTCTCCCTGTGATGAAACCCCACTTTGTGACCATTCTGCACATCTAAAAATACCTCCCTTCGCCTCTTCCGCTTCTCTTTTATGAGACAAACCATCTGAGGAGGGATCCCCTTCTTCTGCTTACTTTTTAATTTTAACAAATTTTAACAAATTTCTAATAAGGAAAAAGTGTCAAGCATGAAAGCAATATGTCCTTTAAGACAGACACTAAATCTGTTGCATCAGGGTGCAGACATTTGACATATGTAATTCATTGTATAGGTTCCCTTAGTGAGCACAGACAAGGCTACTGCCACTGCTGGAAAATTCAGACATATCCCACAAATGGCATATTAATAACGAGATCTTTCAAAGCAGGATCTGTGACTCATCCAAGAAGAAAAATGGGTCATTCACTGCACTAAACTCTCAACAAAACAGCAACTTTTTTTGGGTTTCCTCAGTTTAAACCAGAAAAATGGAGAAAGTAATGGGAGAGAGGATGCAGTGGGTGCAGCTGCCAGACAATATGAGCAGTGAGAGCCTGCACTGGCATTTTGGAGTTAAAAATCCCACCCTGACAGGCATTTTGTGCCTTGTATGTCTGTATGCTAAAACCAGGAGTGGAAGAACTGCAGCATTCTTCGCCATCGCTTCACCCCACTCCACCCAAAGCCACAAACTTGATAGTCTTTCCCCAAAAACTCCTTCCCCAAAAGGCACATCATGGGGGTAAGACTGGAAGGGACCAAACCCACCAGCACACTGAGATACTTTGGGAGCCCAGTCCCTGCAAGAGACATCTCTGCAGCAGGGAGCACTCAAGGAGCCAGGGCAATGTGCAATGAAGGATGAATTTACTGTAGATGTAGAACAGACCTCAAAATGTCAAATCCAAGCAAAGATTTTTGGTGCTCTAACTGTGTTTACTTCCAGAGCAGGAGCCACTCTGCCTCCCTTATGTGGTTATGGGGCCCAGGGTAATAAGGAACACTGATATCCCAGTCAGTCCAGGTGTACCTGGGGGATCTGAGGGATCATGTGCAAAGTGACACGCAGCCCCCCAGCCAGCTATCACAGATTGCTTGATGGAGTCAATGCAGGAAAAAGGGCAGGTTACAAAGCTGGCATTTAAGATTTCACTAGAGCTGCTACTCTTATTGCTATTACCAAATTATAATCACTTTCACAACCCAGGGCCACTATCCATACTGGATTAATACATTCATCATTTGCATTCAGCATTTATTTGGGGCCATGACTTCATATAATGCTTTGGAGATTAATAAAGGCCATGGCCCTTTCCTGTAAGCACTTGCCCTCCACACTGATGAAATACAACATTTAATTGCTTTAATCCACACTTCTGCTGTTTCCTTCCCCTACACCTGCCTGTGATCATCATGTTGGTGTGTGCTGAGTGCAGCCCATGGCTGGTGGTGGGAGGATGGAGGCAGCTGGCTGTGATGGGGGGGATGAGGTCCAGCAGTTCCCATGGTCCCCACTGCTGAGTAGAGTGGGAGCCCACAAAGGTGTTACATCCTCATGTGGAAAAGCTGCACAAAACTACCCACAGACCTGCCGTGATGTTCTGCCCCCTAATTTAATTATTTTAGCAAGACACAAGAGCAGTTAGTGGCAAATGGCTTTTTGCCTTTAAACAAATACTTGATAAGGAATGCTGAGCTCTTAAATGCTGGGTTGTGGGTCAATTGACCAGGGTCATAGAGTCTAAACAGCATCCAAATGAAATTAATTTTGTCTTCAGGATAAAAAAACAACCCTTCTCTATCCTCTCCTGCAGCCACCTCTGAAAGTTCCAGCCAGCCCTGCAGCATTGTCCTTTCCTGGTGCTCCATAGACAGTGCCAAATTTTGCAACACCAAAACCCAGTAAACCTTTAATCTGAGCTGTCATTTCCCAAACCTTCAAGCCTCCATGCACTCTGGAAGCAGAGGATAGTGGTTATTCCCCTGTGAGCAGGATCACAGCCCTCCTATCTTGGCTAATGGGTGCTGCTCCTGTAGCCTCTCCAGCCATGGAGCTCTCACCTCCTCCCCTGAACACATGGGGATACAGGAATTCCTCAAATTAACTTCCAGATAAACTTCTTGCCTTCCTACCCCATGGTAGATTCTTGAGCACAGCCACAAATGTTATTTGAGTCCTCTCCATGCAAGAGGAATATCCTCTCAAGCCTTCCCGTCCCATCCTTAGCCGGTCTCCCATGACAAGTCACTCAGATTTTATCCCAAGCAACTGCAGAGTACAAACGGATGTCAGAGGGGATGAGCAGAGCAAGCACACACTTCCTAGGCCAGGGTGTATGTTACTGGGTGTCTGCAGGAGCGATGCTGATATAACACACCCACACTCCAGCCAAGCTCCCATTCAGAAATCTGCTCAATAACGGCACCGTTCGCTTCCACAGAGCCCTTGACAAACAGGGATTTATCGGCCTCCTGACAAAGAGCTTCACAAATGAGGCAATCAGCAGACCAGTATAATTTCAAGAAATACAAATGAGCAAATATCTAGTTGCCATGGTAACCCCAAGAGCCGGACTACACTTTTTTTTTTTTTTTTTTTTGCAGATTCCCAAATACATCTACATTTTGCCAGCACAGCAGGAGCTCCGTGCCCAGGACCTCGCTTGGGGACAGCAGCCAGGCATTGCTGAGCAGCATCAGCTCTTTCAGCATCAGCCCAGAACAGCCCCATCTTCCCTGGCTGACTCTGAGGGTTCACATGCCCGGTGCCAGCTGCGGTTCCTTTTTCTCTCACGTCACCTGTGTCCTTCAAGGCTGACCGGCTTTCCAAGCAGGGACCACAGCAGGAACTGCACTCCTGTCAGATCTGCACTTTGCCTCTGATCAGTGGCAGCTCTGGCAATTTGCACCCAGGAATGAAAGTTTCCAGCCAAATCACTGAGCCCCGGCAAAGCGAAAGTGGTTAATAAAAACCATAACCACCCTTTTTTTAGGCAGCTGTGCTGCGGAGCCCCGTGCCAAAGGGGGAGAGGGATATTGGCCCACAGCCAGCGCTCCCTACCAAGGCAGTGTTCTCAGGAAGCCTGTAAATCCTTGGCCACAAAAGGGGGGGAGACTTCTGGGGTACCAATAAAGAGCAATCAACAGCAAGATGGGCCCTGCCATGAGACAGCTCCTGTGCTGAGCCAGCCCTGTCCCAGGGTCCCCCAGGCTGGAGGAGCCCCTGGCAGCAATGAGCCTCTCTGGTGCTGCTGGAAGTCTCACTGAGCTTTTGCAATTAGTTAAGGTGCCATCACACACCAGCAGCTTCCACGGTGCATAAATCCAGCTTGACTCATGCCTCTTGATGGCTGCCTCAGACGAGCCCTTTGGCTGCCCAGAAAGAGATCCATTTCCCAGCAGGTTTGTCCCTGCTGGCTCCCACTGTCCCACTCATTCCCTGGCAGCAGCAGGGAGCAGCTGGTGCGAGGTGGGATGGGAAAGCCCTTCTGCAGAACAGCAGGAATATCTCAGTTAAGCCAACATCCACTGGGACCTACACAGCCAGATCCTGCTTGTCTTCCCCGTGCCCCACCGCTCTGTCTCTCCCAGCCGTGCACATTTGGGATGCGCTAAAGCTGGGGGGTTTAACACACAGATGGGCAACATAATTTACCACAGGGGTTTGTTTTTGTGATGGGCCTCGCTGCCACAAACAGTAAATGTCTGTAATGTGCTGTCTGAGCTGCTGGAAGCCTGGTTTTTTGGTCCTGAGATATTTTTGTTCTCTGTCAAAGGGAACCACTTTGCACCATCCTGGCCGCAGGGCAGGAGCTGAGCCACTACTCAGACAATTAAACCCAAGGGAAATGCACAAGAAAAAGCTCATGAATCAGTTGTGCAGCCCTTATCCTCCCAGTCATTTTCAGGAGAAAAAAATCTTACAAAATTAATAGAGGAAAGGACAGCTCAGCCCAGCTCAGCCCAGCCAGGCGTTGGAGCAGTCAAGATAGTCACTGGGGAGGAAAATCCTCACCAGGCTGTGTCTGGGCAGCACCAGCACTGCTGGTGACATCCAGCTGTGACATCCACCTCCCACATCCCAACATCCAGCAGCATATCTCAGGAAATAAAGAATAATCATAGTAGGAATAAAAGGAATCAAAAGGTCAAAGGTGCAGGTAGGCCCATCTCTCCCCACTGCCGTTCCAGGCCTGACGACAATATTGTCTGTACAGCTCAGAAATGGGGTACATAGGAGGGTAAAGACACTTGTCACAGAGACTATTTTGGTTCACTACCAGGCTACATCACATGCTGTCCATACTTGCCCCAGCTTTCACACACTACAAAAGAAGATGTTCTGCTCCTAAAAAAATCAGTGTCATAAAAGGACCCCCAGAAATCAATCACTTGCAAGTGATGTGCAGGAGAGGTGTGGGAAAGTTCTGCCACTGCCAGGTTCCCACTGCCTGCACCATACAGCAAGTCAGCAGGGAGAAATTCAAGCTAACAAGGGAGTGAGGGGTTATGGGACAAAGAGCATGGAAAAATAAAAACTTCAGCCTGGAGAGCTGGAGTGCCTCTCAACCACCCAAATTCTGGGACCATTCATGTCGAGGGAAAGGGCACATCTCAGCTTCCATCAAGCCCTAACCTAGCCAGATCCACTAGAAGTTAATTAAGGAGGTGAAAACTCCTGTTGTTCTCTGAATCTCATTTGATTACTGTGAAACAGAAGACACTGTCAAGGAGAGATGGTTGATTTTTAAGTAAGGACCCTGGAGCCTGAGGAGAAAGACAGGGGGGTTGCAAAACAAAGCCCCTATTAACTTTGGTGCTGCCTTTCAAGTCACACATGTTCAGTTCTTTTTACCTGGAAATGAAGATGTTAATTGGAGGTGACAGCTTTCAGAGAGCTCCCCATTAGCAATATTTTCAGCCACAGTAGGGCCCAGGTCTTCAAACGCTTTCCCAAGGGAAGGTTTTAACCTTTCTTTTGAAACATCTCATACCACTTGCAGTGAGAAAAGACAGTTGTTTGGCTCGAGGCATACCTATCCCCAGCCGTGGTGAACTCTGAGCTCCTCTGAACAGGGGACACAGGAGGAACAGGGAAAAGAAACTGGGGAGAGGCAGCCTGGAGCCCAGCTTGGCACCATGCAGCAGCTCTTGGTGTGGCTCCCACCCAACCCTCCCCATAGTGATGGGCTCTGGACACACAGCCAGCCCAAAGGGGCTCTGGGGGTCTGCTGTGCCGGCTCCCGATGCTGTCTCCATCACAGAGAGGGGACACCACCTCAGCACCAGCACTGAGAACCAGAAGTTCATCAGACACATCTCCCACCATGCTTAGTTCCTCAAACCCTTTTCTGCCAAAGACAAGGTACTACACATCAGCTTTCTTTAGCTTGTTGGATCCAAAACCATTTTTTTAAAAAAAAAACCCAGCTGGTTTCTTTACATGCTGTTATCATCCATACGTAATTTACTGTTTTCAAATGAAACAAAAGCTTCTAGAAGGCACATCCAGCGTTAAAATCTAAAACTGAAAGCTACACAAATAGCTTACTTTCCGTATAAATATATGGATAATCTGTGTATATACTATAAATAAAATCTAATAAAAGTAATAAAGTTTTATTTATATGTATTATCCATTTGTATATTTATTTATATAAAAATTTTAATATATTTCTAAAAATACATAATCAGGGATGACAGCGCTTCATTATTTTAGAAACTTGCTCCAGCACACATATTCCACATACAATACCACCACTGTCCCCACCAAGTTTTCCAGTTTCTCTCCAAGGGGAAACGTATTTCAGCCAAAAGCTGAGCTGCCATCTGAGGAAGTTCCAAGCTCCCACCAGAGCCCCAGCTACTTACCTCATTGTGTCCAGTGTGATCACTCTGCAAAGTCTTAGCTCTGAAATGTTGTATTTCTAAGATGGTGACATCAAGGGGGACCAGACAATTTTATGGGCATGCTGTTACCCATCTTTGCAGGCAGTAGCTGAGACAGGGCAGTCCAGGGCTGTTCCAGCTGCTTTGGTGCTCTGAGACCCTGGGGCTTTGCCACAACAGGGACAAAATGGACACATGGCTCCCAGGGGAGGGCAAGGGGCCTCTCTGCAGCCCCCTCTGCATGGGGCTACTTGCAAAGAGACCTGGATTCTGTGGGGGATCAGAGTTCACACCCCAAAGCTCCCTGGGGAGCACTGAATTTATGGCATTTGACTGGCTCCAGTAGTGCCCTTGGAGCTGTGTCCCCTGAAGGAGAAGCATGTTTTTGCCTCCATAGCACTGCCTTTCCCTTGGACCCTGGTGTCAGTTTGGCCCCACTTGCATCCAGGCCCTGCAAATTCACCCGCTTACAAGGAGGAGGGTCCCACCTCCCCACTGAGCAGCTCAAGCAGGGCACACTGCAGCTGCCACAGCCACACACACCTCCCCAGAAATGACCTGGAAGACAAATACCTCTGTGGTGCTACTGCAGCACCGAAGGACACCAGTAAGGACTGAGGGAAGGAGCATCATTTCCTGAGAATTAGTGTTGTACCAAAAGCTGCAAGCTCTCCTCACCCAGGACAGGGTTGTGAGGATGGGCTGACTCCAGCTGGTGTGCGTCAGCCCCTCACCTGCCCTCCAGCTGGTCCAGTCAGCCCTAAGTAGCCAGGGCCAAACCCTGCTCACCTGCTGCAGGCAGGGATGCTGCAGAGGTGTGGGGCACTGACTGGCCCCACACCCCCTGCACAGTGACACTCTGCTGGGGGCCAGGCAAAGGGCAGGGTGGGCACACAGGCTGCCCCAGGGACCCCCAAAACCAGTCAGGGTCAATAAAATAAACTTTTCCATGCACCCACTTCCTCCCCACACACATCTCTGTAATACAGAGCAAACTGGGGAAAAAACACTTTCTTTAACACAAAACCCCATGACCCCAGGGAGCCACTACTACTCGAGTCCCAGAAAGACAGAGGAGCCTCCACCTTGCTGTTTGCTGTTTATTTTAGCCGAGAGAAAAAGAACGTGGACAAGAGACATTTTGCATAACTTAAGAGAAAATAACACTTTTCTTTCACAGATCAACAGGCAAAAACACTTCCTACACATGGCTATTTTTTTGGTGCTAACAGTTTGATGTATTGGTAAAATCATGGGCTTCCTCTAACACGCTCGCTTCACCCCCATGGCACTCCCAGGAGGGATTTTACAGCCAGGAGCTGTCTGGGGATGCCAAGCAGTTCCATGGCTCTCACAGCCCATGCCATGTCCTGACTGCTCTTCCCCAGCATGGCTGGAGAGGTGACCCAAAATGAAGGGGAGCACGGGCAGGCACCAGCAGCTTCAGTCCAGGGCCAGCGAGGGGATCTTGCAGACGAAGGGGAAGGCTCTGCCACAGGCATTGTCGTTCCAGGAGCGCAGCGCTACCCCCCAAAAAACACAAGGCATTAGCTGAAAAAAGGCACAAGGAAGTAACTACGCCCCATCCTTGGGACTAGGACCTCCTGCCATTATGGGAGGCTTTCCCTGGGTGTGCTCCCATTTGCACCACTCCCAGCCATGCCCCCTCCCAGCATTCCCCTCCCCATCTGGAGGGGATCCTGGGCCCCAGCTTGGACATGATAGTGAAAGAGTAGCTGCAAACACAGTCCTGTACGCCCCAAAATATCAGGAGGCTGCCCATGGACAGGGCATTTATGTATGTCTGGGGGTCTGGACAAACCTGGCTGATCTCACTGGCCCTGAAGACATGAAGTGGGATTTTTGCAGAGGCAGGGTCTTGTCCCACTTCAGCAAGATGCCCTGGCCTGAGCGTGGGAGAGAAAAGCTGGCAAATCAATGGGTGTTTCCATGAGCCTCCCATGTGGGAAGGGAAATGGGAAAATTTGACCTTTGGCTAAATTTGGTAATTCTTCAAGACAGCTGATATTCCTGTCCTGCTGCTGCTATGGGAGAGGGAGATGGGCTGTGAGCAGTGGGAAAACAAGTCTGTGTCTGTGTATGTGTGTGTGTGTGTGTATGTAAATGGTGAAAAGGGAAGACACACCCCTTCTCTGTAAAGAAGAAAGAAAATAAGACTTAAAAACTAAAATGCAAATCCTCTGCCTGCCTCCAAACTCTTCAGAAAAGCAGGAGCTGTGGTGAATTGAATTTATTGACATGCAAATAACACTGAAGGTGCCCTCGGTACCCGGTGCAGCACTCACCGCTGCTGTGTCTGTACCAGATCTGCACACAGTCCTCCTCCTCCGGGATGGAGTGGATCCCATCGTCAGGCTGACTGCCATCCCAGTAGTGGTAGTCGTAGGAGGAGCCATCTGTCCACTCGAAGTGACCCTCCTGGCACAGGATGGGTGGAGAAAGGCCATCACCTCAGACCCGCGACTGCAGAGGGTGGGGGGCCCATTCCCATGCAGAACCCATCCCCATCCCCATTCCCGTCCATCCCCATCCCCTTCCCCAGTGCCACACAGCCCGAGGACGTGGGGAGAGACTGTCACCACTCAGCAAAGGCCAAACATCTCGTTTGGGTTTTACAACTGAAAACTTTCAAGGACAGCCCGAGAATTCACAGTGTTCTCACCAGGGGAAGCCCAGAAATTAAATCCATATATTTTTTTTAACATCCCCACCCAATTCTGTGTTTCTTTTCCTCTTTCTTTCCTTTCTCAGTATCTACCAAAAATTTGCTGACATGGGACTGTTCTCCTGATGGTCTCGATTTTTCTTTTTAACAACATATTAGACTATATATTTCTAACGTGTCAGCTTTGAAAAGTCACAGAGTACCACAAGAGAGCAATGGAACTTGGTGATTTTTGACACTGGAGGCCTTTTCAGTTTACTTGCTCTTCTTGAACCAGCAGTACAATACTCTTTCTATTAATACAGTAATAAAATATGAATAATTATTAATTATTTATATTCACTATGTGACTATAAATAAGTGCTATTACAGTAGCACTTGTAAAAGCAGACTGGAAAGGAAGAAATGACAACTTTTTCCATGCACTGCACAACAGATCCTATGCCGCCACTCGGTTAATGGAGCTATAAGGGCCAAAGGAGAAAACCAAGTGCCTTTGTGGAAGGAAAACGCAGAGAGGTGGATTTTTCAAAGCCATTTCCCACAAGACTTCAGAGAGCTCTCACCTCGCGCAGGTCGTTGAGTCCCATCCAGATGTCGGTGGGGATGCCGGGCACGCGGCTGTTCACCAGGTCGTACACAAACACGTTTTCTTCCCAGCTGGCAAAACAGAGCAACACGGAGCCGCCAAGGGAGTATGTCAGCAAATGGTCAGGAGTGTCCCTAAGCATTCACCCACCACTGGACCCATAGCCAAATGGCTCCCCCCCTAATTGCTGTTGATTACTTTCCTGGCTCTGTGCAAGAGGAGCATAGTGTTGGTGAGAGCTCGGGGAGAGGGAACGGGGGAAAAAGCCTGTGTAATCATGATGTACTTCCATCCCTCTTTCAAGAGTGAAAAACACAGTTTGGGGAAATTTAGGGAATACTATGCCAGTTTTCCTGCCAGTCGAGGAAAAGACATTTTCTATATTACCCTTGTGTGCCCAGTGCATCAGACTTGACCGGGTCACTGCTGCAGAAGGATGCTTAGGCTGGAACACGAGGCCACAGCTGACAGAGAGATTGTGCTGTGGGAATGGGACTTTGTCCCCATTTTCCTTCCTCCCCATGCTGTGATGACATGTTTCTGCACTCCTCACCTGTGGATGGAGGCCAGCTTGGCTGATCTGATGCCAATGGAGAACTCAGCGCAATAGAGGTCGGCTTCAGCCCAGGTTTTGTTGATGGGGAAGTACCGGTAGCAGTGACCTTCGTACTCTGTCCAGAAGAGCGGGCAGGAGTAGGCGTGGACAGGCTCGGGCATGGCTGGGGGCAGAACAGAAGACAGCTGGCAGCATTGCTGGGCAGCTGAGCAGGCAGTGGAGGCAGCAGTGCCCAGCCCTGCTCCTCCACCTCACCCAGGCAAGTAATCACCAAACACGTGCACGGAAAACCCAACTTCTGTGGGCGCTGCACAAAAGTTTTCAAAAGTGAAAACACATTTTGCACAAGTTGGGAGTTTCTCAGTTTTAGCATCTGCCCAAAGCAGGAGGTATGTTCCAAGCCATCTTGACATCATTTTCAGAAGAGGGTGCTTAAAATAAAGGCACTGACATTTGCTATTGGGGAAACCAAGATAAGGGCTCCTCTCGCCTCTATCAGGCACCACTAGAGCCACAGTGCTGGGATGGGAGCTGATAGCCAGGGCTGCGGGGTTATGGCCGTGTTCTGCCCTCCTGCAAGGACAGCCTGCACCTCCTCCCTCCAAGGAAACCCCCTCACCATCCCTGTCCCTGGATGCAGCCATGCACGTAGGCACGCGTTGGATTTCAGCCCCAGAAATAGCCGGGCGAGGCGCGCGTGCCGCCGGGAGCGGTGCCAGCCTATCTGCCTCCCTCCGCCAGATAAGAGCTGGGGCCACGGAGCTGCTCATCATCCCTTGTCACTTTTCAGCACAGTGGGGAAGCTGCCCCAAAAGAGGCCATTGTGGGGGCAGGATGTCTTTCTGGAGCCTTCACAGTTGCCGCTGTGTAAACACGGCAGTGGCGTTAACATGCTCTGCTCTCCTCTGTGCCACGCTCCCTGTCACCCCCCAGCACGAACACACGTGGAACCCCCAAATCTTGGGGCACAGAGGCTTAACTCCCTTAGCTGCTGTTTTTTGCACCTTGGGGAATTGCCAGCTCCCCTCTAGCCAGTTCCCACATCCCCATGGAGTCCTGGTCCGGGGTCAGAGCTGCTGCTGGAGCGAGCAGGGCAGTGGGCAGGGTGGGTGTGCAGGGGTTGAGGGCAGACATCAGATGCCATCAAACTATCCAAGCAGGTAACAGGCTCAAGCCTGGAAAGGTCAGGGTGGTGCTACAGGGCCTCCAGTACTGAGGGGCTGTGGGGAATGGCTTTCCCCAAGGGTGGGGAGAACAAAACCCTGCCAGCGGCAATGAGGGATGTGGCCACAGCAAGGGAAGCAACAGCACCGGGAAAAGGAGAGGCAAGGTGAATCCAAAGCAGCTGTGTGAGTGTTCACGGAGCCAAATTCTTCCCTGTGCCAATGCTGGCAGCTCTGGGTGATAATTTCATATTTCATCAGCTCTTTCCACACGGGGATCTCTGAGTGTTCTACAAACAGCCACCAGCCAGCCCCCGGGTCTCTGCTGTCACAGCCCATGCCCAGGTGACAAAGCACAAATGCAGTGAGCCTTTTTTTCCTCCTGAACAAGGCCAAGTCAACTGCCAGGCCCTGTGGGGCTGTCACCCTATCAATCTGCCTCGGGTCCTCCAGCCATCCCTCTGGAGGAGCTGAGGCTGGGGGCAGCTCTGCACCTCACAGCAACAAACCCTCAAGGGGCTCAAAAGGCTCTCTCATCCTCATCAGCACTAATTATGGGCTATGGAGGAAAAAGGATAAGGCATGCCTGGAAGAGCAGCATAGCTTTAGGGGAGGGTGGCCAAATTTCAGCCAGCTCAGTGGCTATGCAGGGTTCAGCTCTTTGGTTCACACCTGGCCATACTTGCATAGAGAAAAATCTTAAAACAGCCCTAGGAAATGCAAATTATTTTACTGTAGCAATAGAGCAGGACCAGAGAGCTGATGTGATTCCCCAGGAGTCAAGCACTCCTTCCCTCATGATGCTGGCCAAGGTTTCCAACCTCCACCAAACACAAAGCAGAGCAGGGGCAGAGGGTCAAACCTACAGGATGAGGCTTCAGCTTAACCACCAGGTCACGGGTGAGGCATGTACCCCCATTCAGGGCAGGGCTGGGGTCTGGTCCTGGCTCACAGAGACTCCAGGTTGCTGTTCCTTCTTGCCGAGGGCAGCGAGAGGTCTGCGCCAGACAGGCACCACCAGCAACTGGGATTTTATTGTAGCGCCTTGATGAACTCGTCACCTCTAGCAGCGTGGTGGCAAAATTCACAGGGCTTATCGCAGCAGCATCCCCAGCAAACGGAGCCTTCACTGCTGAGTGCTAATTGCAGCGGGCGTCCCAGTGTCCTGGCTCAAAGACGGGTCCATCAGCACCTCAACTGCCAGGGAAAATCACCCTCCTGTTTGTTCAGAGCAGCTGAAACCGAGTCAGAAACTGAGACAGTCTTTCTTTGTTATTCCATACTGCTTCCCATTAGGTAGCATTAATTTGACGAGCTTCAGTGAACCAGAGGTGCCTGAAGGAATTTAAGGTTAAATATACCAAAAAGGAAAATATGGGAGGTCAGCTTTTAATTAGCATCTCTTCTGTTAGGTCAGGATCAGAGGCTTTGGCTGTCTCTTTGGAGGAGAACTACTGCTCCCAGTTTTACAGGCAGGAACAATTAGGGGAGCTGCTTTATTTGGGGTCTTTGAGGGCTATTTTTAGCAGAAAGGCCATAAGAAATCTGATGTATGGTTGTGAGTATAGGAGCCTACTCATGACTCTGTAGGAAAGAGTTAAAACACAAGCCAGCAGCTGTGGGTGCTATTTTGATCTAGAAGAGGACAAGGATAGCATTTTGGGGATATGTGGACCAAATCCTCTCTTTTAAGCACAGCAGCAAAACATCATCCCAAAACATCATCAGCTCCTCTGCACAGGGCAGGAGCAGCACAGCCAGTGCTGCCTGCTGGACAGGGGTTTCTGTCGACCCCAGGTCAGTTCATCCATTTGTCTCCAAATTCCTGGTGAAAAATGATGGCAAGAATCCTTTCTCCCTTTGCTTATTTACAGTGCAACAGTTTTAAGGGCAGGACCATGTTTTAAGGCAGCACCAGCAAAATAGATGGTTGAGGATAAGATCAGGCAGCTGTTAAAAACTCAGAAAAGCTGGAAAGCGAGTATTTTTGGGTCAGAAAAATCTCTGGATTTGTGTCAGTGCCAACAAAACTGGAGCCTTTTTATTTATTTATTAGCTGAGATTCACTGTAGAACCACCAGGAAAATCACTTATCAAAATCTTGCAGAAGCTGGCACTGCTCTGCCAAGAAGTTTCACTTCCCCAACTGGCCTCTTTCCAACTAGAAATAATTAACTGAGAAAGTCCTAGCCAGTTTCACAAGAGTTTTTTTCATTCCAGGATGCTACTGAAAAAAACCAAAAAAAACCCCAAAACCAAAAAACCCCTAACCAGCTGTGTGGCTGCTGAAGAGCAGGTTAGCTCCTGATCAGCTTCATCCCAAGGAACAATGCTGCCTCACCTCCAAGGATCCACAGATTTGAGATATGAAGTTTGGGGCCAGGAGAAGGTTGGCAAGAAATGCCCATGCAAGGAAGATTCCTGAGGGGCTGTGGCTACATCAAAGGGTTTTGGACAGCAGATTGGGTCAGGTCACTGCTGGCAGCAGATGCTCTTTTTGCTGCAGAGCATCAAAGAGCTCCATTCTATCAACAGCTGACAACTCATCAAAAAGTTTAGGGGCGTTAGGAGACACCTCACTGACAGGCATGTTCTTGAGACATCCCCCCTTGGCACATCCACAGGCTAATGCTACCATCTGACCTGAAAAAGCAAGTGAACCTCTTCAGCTCTTGGCAAGCAGCTGGTTTGGAAGATGTCCATCAACACCCAAGAGGCTTGTCTGGAGCTAATGCCAAAGGAGAAGAGCCGAGGAGATCCCTGTCAGGTGGTAGGCTGGGTCCTTCCCAGGGCAGAGCTGCTCACAGAGCAATATCCAAAGGCTGGGATGCTGAGAATGAGGGATGGGGAGTGGCCCCAGCTGGCAGAGCTGGGGCTCAGGATGAGTATCCTGGTACTTGCCAGCTGAGCCACCTCTTATCAGCTCAGGCCATGGGGAGGGCCAGCAGCATGGTTTTACCCTGGCTTGGCACTGCTGGAGCAGTGGACAGTTATAGGGGATGGGTGAGACAACAGGGCTGGGACAGGGGACCCCCAGGACCCTTCCAGGATGGCTTCAGCAGAACCTGTCTGTGGCTGGGCTGGGGAGTTCAAAGTGCCAGCTGAGCCAGACCTCCATCCCACCACAGTCTTGACACATCCACCACATCCTCATTACTGAGTAGACCAAAAGAATAGGCATTAAAAAGGGAAGGTTGTGAGTCAGAGCCCGTGTCAGGGGCTAAGACAGTGCTGTTGTGTGATGTTGGGATGCCTCAGGGCACTCATGGATTTAGAAGCACTGACAAACAATGCCACCTTCATGTTATGTGCAATATTTGTCTTTCATTAACAGATGAAAGAGTCTCACACTGAGTGTCCACCATCGAAGCAGGCAGATCAAGGGAGGGATTTTGGTCTCGTGTGTCTGAGGGTTATATGGAGCTGGAGGGAATAATATCCACTGATGGATGTGAAGCTCATTTAGGCAATATTTGCCACACTCTGAAATGTTTTTAAAGGTGCATATTACAAATCTCCAAGTAAAATATTAAACAGCAGTTGAAGCACATTGGAAGGGACATCCTTGCACACCAAGGGCTTTGCTTTGTAAAATCCTTTAATGAAAGGAAACCAAGCTGGTTTTACAGCTTCAAATCTTCCGCCAGGTATGTCTGGAGTTATAAGGATACAGCCAACACCTGGAGCAGCACTCCTGCAGCTGGCACTGACAGATAGGAGTTATCTTGCAGAGTTTCTTTCCTCCTTAATTAGTTTTGGCAAAGCTCCCACGGATTAGGTGTCTGGCAGGAAAACTGGGCTTGTATCGATCCTTTTTCTCACGATCTCTCTGAACAGGACTTAAGGAGCCCCTTTCTGCTCACATTCCCAATAAACCTAACAGGGCACAAACAAACGGAACAGCAACTCTCACTCATGGCACCAAGCCCATGAAAAAGTTTGGAAGAAACTTAAGTGACATACAGCAGTCACCATCATCAACAGCTCTGAGGAAAAAAAAAAGGGGGGGGAATAAGGGGGAATCCCATATTTGTGGCTACTTATCACACACGGTAAGTGAAAAAATTAACAGGGAGCCCGGTGGCCACAGCCCTGCACCCTTCACACGTGTGCCTCGTGCAGTGATTCCTGCAGTCCCCGCAGGACCCACGGCCCCGAGTCATCCCACGGCTTTGGTGAAGGCGACAGAGCAGCCGCTGACACACAGAAACAAAGCCAGCCCAGAAAGACCTTCGACATCCCGATGAGAGGGACCGGGGCAGCCCTTCTCACGTCCCCATGACAAAGAAGGAAGTTGATTTCAAAGCAAGTCAGGGATTTCTGGAGCAGCCCGAGCAGGGGGGAACCAGGTGCCAGCCCCGCGGGAGTCACACGAGCTCCTTCCCCGCCGCAGCCACCGCCGATTAAATCACCCTCACCCCACGCCGCAGCCACCGCCGGGCACTCACCTTGGCTGATTTTGATGTTGGTCTGGGGGAAGGCGTGTGCGGCCAGCAGGGCGGCGGCCAGCAGGGCGCACAGAGCCCGCCCGCAGCCCATGGCCGGGCCGCCCTGGCACCGCTGCCGGGCGCTGGGGTCGCGCTCGGCCCGAGCCCCGCGGGCTATGGGGGGCGGCCGCCGGCCAGGGCGGATATAGGGGCCGCGCTGCCCCCTCCCCCGAGCAGCGGCTCCTCCGCAGCCCGCCCCCGGCTGAGCCCGGCCCCGCTCAGCGCATCCCACAGGGGACCCGTGCCCGGGCCGCTGCCCCCAGCCCGCCCCCGGCTGAGCCCGCCCGCCCTCAGTGCAGCCCAGACGGGGACTCGGACCCGGACCCGTGCCCAGGGCGCTGCCCGCAGCCCCACTCGGGGGGCACGCTGCTCCCAGAGAGTCATTGACACTCTCCGGGGCTGTAGGCGAGCAAAGACATTATCCCTCCTCGCACCCCCAGCTGCATCCCGGGTTGATATTTAGTGTCCCCATCCCGCGGCGCCGCGCCGGCTGCGACCCCTGGGATGCCGGCGGAGGGGACTCGGGGCAGCCGGTCACCTCGGGGGGTGACAAACGGGACCCTCTGCCTGCGGGCAAGGCCGGCAGAGAGCGGGCAGGGGCGGCGGTGGGAGGGCGAGGGCTGTGCTGGCATCGGGGAACGGCGGCAGCCGGCGGCGAGCACCTGGGGAGGCACGGGGAGAGGGTGCCAGGGCTGCAGGGCAGTGGGGTGTAATACATTAATGCCCCATTTTGTGTTGCTTTTTTCTTGGTTTGGTTTTGTGGTGTTTTTTTGTTGTTATTGTGGCTTGGGTTTTGGGGTTTTTTCCTTTGTTTGATTTGTTTGTTTGTTTTACCCAGAGCAAGGAAACGCTATGACACACTACAAGAGCCTGGAAGAGGGAACTCCCAGCTGTGCCTGGGGCTCCAAGGCTGTTTTAGAAACTCACAGTGTCCATCTGCCATGTCTGTGCTGGGTCCATGCAGTCCTGCAACAGCAGAGAACCTGGTATGATATAGCACTCTGTATCATTAACAGCCAATATTATCCAGCATGTCTCCTTCCCACAGTCAACATTTAGTTGGAGACAAACTTCAGATTTTTAAAAGTATTGTATAAAGTCCTTTCCTAACTGTTGCAGTGGTAAGGGAAACAGCACAGACACAAACACTATAAAATTTGGTGGCCCCATTCCATTTCCAATTTATGCTTAAAGTCAGCATTGAAAGAACTGCTTAGGAACACACATGATGCTGTTCCCTTTTTATTCTTAGCTACCAATTAAAATATTCAGCATTTTTGGGGACTTCAGTTGGGATGACCAATTTTAGAGGCAAGATTCAAATACAAACAATTGGGAGTGATGGAAGGCCTTCAGTACAATAAAGCATCCAGACTTACTCCAGAGACAGTAACTCATTCAATCAATTCTCTATATTAAATTTTCTTTGTATTAAATAAAGCCTTTTAAGAACACCTCCCCCTCACTTGCATACACTGATCTGAAACTATATGGCCCAAGGAAAAACTTATTTCTACAGTAGACCATTAAAAATGAAGAAATTGAGATTATTAGAAGTCAAGGCATGCCCTCTCCCTTCTTTCCTGTGTGCCATCCCCAGATAAAGCCCGTGTTACAAACAACCTCCAGCAAGCTATGGAACAAAAATCTTTTGAGTATTTTAATCTACTTGCAAGACACAGATGTTCAGGGAGGGGAGATCCTGAATAATTTTCATCCTGTTTCTAACAGACCCACGGCAGTAGCATCCCCCCCAGCACAGGCGGGAGCACCGAGCCCCCCATGCTGCCCTGAGCCACGGCTCTGTGCCTGGCACAGCAGCTGGGCACCAGCTTTGCTCCCAGCACTGGGACAGCACAAGCACGTTGAGCACGCAGTGCCAGCTGGAGTTGCAGCTGCACTTTGTGTTACCTTCCAATTTTGCCAAAAATGAGATGTGGTTCACCTGCTGGGCGCAGCCCTGGGAACAGGTCTCAGTGATTCAGCCCTCCCGCTCCTCTCGCTTCCCATCCTGTGTTCTGATTGCCCTGCAAGTCGGGAGCTCCTCAGTGTGTTTCCATCCTGCTTTTATTGACCTTTCCTCTGGGCTCCCTCACCAATTTTTGGCACCTTCTGTACATGACAGCCCCCTCCCTGCGAAACAGATACCTCACAACTCTGAGGACAGATGCGGGCAAGAGTACCTTCTGTTCACATTTCATCCCCAGTGTTGAGCAAACCACATGGCTGGGCTCAGATCAGCTCCCATGGAGCTTGTGCTGCTGCCCACAGGCTCCACATGGAAGAATATTAAAGTCCACAGCAGTAACCGCTGAAACCACAGCCCCTTGTCTGAGCCTTTCTGACTTACAGGAGGAGATCTGCCTCCTACAGCATGTGTTCGCCCAGGACTCCCCATGGGGTCCCTCTCCACTGTGATTTATTGATGAGACAAACCAGGAGGAAACCAGAGAACAGAGATTTGCTGTCGACCTCACTGCAGGACAGAGGAGAAACTTCACCTTGCAGAGGGGCAGGTTAGATCCACAACGTGCTCGGAAAGAGGATGCCCATGGACAGTCCTGTAGCCACCACTGCCCCACTGCTGTGTGCTGCCAAAACAGAGCAGCTCCCCCTTCATCTACAGTGAGGAACAAGGGGGTAACCACCAGCATTTTGGCTTTTCATCTGCCATAAACATAACTGAGGGAGCTCAACAGAAAGGTGAATTCTGCCAACCAGTATCGCCCCAGTCTACGTGGCACAATTAAATAGAATTTTATTTTCAATAAATATACAATCTGCATCATACCAGACAATATGCTGTGAAAAAATAAAATGTACAGAAGCAACCAACAGGACAGCTTGACCGTAACTAAGTTCGCCTGGTGACCTGGAGAACTACCAGGGTTAACACACACAACACAGAAAGAGCCACTGCAGTCTGTGAGAGAATTGAAATTGTGTATTTTGGATCTTAACCGCAAAAGTCCCTGCAGCAGGTTCCTTTTGCACAGCACAAGTTTGAAAAGATGCGAGCTGGTTTTCCCGGTACAAATGGTATTGGAAATGTTTATTTTGCTATATCATCACTGTATCTACTACACACACAGACTGCTATCGAGAGTGGCAGGTCTCACCGCTGATGGGACATCAGATCCATCTGACGTGGGGCCACACAGCCACACGTGTGCCCCGGCACACAAACGCACGTGCACGTACTAACAGGAGCTTAATTCTGTTAAAACTAGTACAAGGACAAAACTGGAGTCAGAATCGATTTCACCACAGGTTCTACTGTTTAAAAAAATACTCTAGCCTAATTACCACGTTCACCAACGAGAGCACATGGGTACTTATATCTCTGAGAGGATGAGCCATGGATTCGGACTGGAAGGACAGCAGAGGCAACTCCCAACTCCTCCACCCACTCTGCGCTTACCACGGCACCTCCACGTGCAGCCCACGCCGCCCGGCCGCGCGCTCCGCCACGCGGGATGCAAACAGCTGAGCGGTGCTGGGGGCAAGCAGCGAGAGGTCCGGCTCCAGGGAACAGCCAGGACCCAGTGGGACACGGTTCACAGAGGCCAGCGCGGCCAGTTGGGTGCCGGTAGCCGCTTCAATCCAACAGAGCTGCTGTGGGGTGTGTGTAGGGTGTGAGGTGGGGTGTTTCTGTCACTGGTTTATGTTTTATCTCGTCCGCCTGCTTGGTCTGGCTGCCGTCAGTCTCCCGCCTCATGTCACCTCCAGGGACGCTGGCGAGACGCGGTCGCACTCCTCCCGGGACCGCAGGCTGTGCCACTGCTCCACCGCCGTCCGGTGTGCATTCAGCATCCGGCGCCAGTGGTTGGACTCGGGGGCACCTGTCGAGTACTGCCCGATCACGATCCTCCCGATGAAGTCATTGCTGCTCTTCACGTTGTGCCCATAGACTGGGGAGAGCAGAAACAGAGACTGGTCAAGACAAAGGCACCGCTCGCCCACCCAGAGCCCTGCCCCAGGAAACCAGATACGCTGCAGATGTCCCCTCACACCGTGTGCCAGATGCCAGCGTTTTTGCTATGTGACTCGGCACCTCAAAAATGTTATGAGACCAAAACAGGGGTTTGGAAGGAATAAAATAAGCTGTACTACAAACTAAAATGCAATTCAAATAAGCAAGACACAGATCCACAGTTATGATGGAATTTAGCAAGAACAGGTGAAGTAGAATCATAAAATGGTTTGGGTTGGAAGGGACCTCAAAGATCATCCAGTTCCAGGTTGCTCAAAGTTTTGTCCTGTCTGGCCTTGAAGCAGAATTACATCACGTACAGAAGTGCCAAAAGCTCTGCCTGAGCATCGTGAAACGACAAAAGCAGCCCAGCAACCTGTGCCTGGGGAAATGTAGAAGCAGCATCTCAAACTCTCCTCCTCCAAACGCACATGGCCCAAACCACTCCAGTGCTAATCGCCAGCCTTCCCGACTGGAAGAGAGGCACTGCACACGTCCAGGCTGTCAGCAGGATGTTTACACGGAAACCATTTGCCATCATTATCACTGCAGCTACTTGTTAGAAGTCCAGGAAAGAAACTGAGGGAGAGACATTCACCCCACACCCCATCCTTTGGATTAGCCCAGTCTCCTGGAACAAAAGATCGCAGACAGCAGCAAACCCTAATGATGGGCCCGATCCTGGGAAAGGCTGAACACTCCCACCAGACAGAAGCAAAAGCACTTTGTGTGCTGCAAACTGAAGCCCTGCCTTTGCTCATTAGAAAGTTGAATAAAAAGTCTTTGCAAGCTGCAGCCAGGATATCCACAGGCACTGGCTGGAATATTAAGGATTAAAAAAATCTCCTCAGGAAAGAGAGGGATTTTTAAGAACAAATGTCTGCAGGAGCTCCAAATCCAGCCAGGTTTGTGCAGCAAGAGCGTGTTCAGCGTGGAGTGGAGCTGTGAGCCCAGCACAGAGCCAAGCGCTGCCATCTCTGCCCCTGCCAGCAGCACCAGCTCCCCAGGGCTGCTGGAAACCAGCACTGGCAGCAAAGCCACAGCTGGGATCCCTCAATGAACACCCTTCCAGGCTGGCAGGACACTGAGCACTTTGCACTTGACCTCACTTTTAGCCAGGCACCTTTGTCAAGGCTGCATATTTCCTGTTATAATAGACCCCACAGTTGATTAGAGTTACTTTAATGTGGCACTCTGTCATCTCCACACTCTGCAAAGGCTTGTTCCTCACCACTGCACCAGTCTGGGATCTTGTTCCCTGGGTGACTCAGGTACCACCTGCCAGTGGAGTCCCAAAATCAAGCTGAGCAAGGTTACATCTCACTATATCCCTTCCGACAGCTCTGACAAACACAGTTCATGGGCAGAGATGCTTCTGCCCACCAAGTCACCTGTGGAAATTTTAGGTAATGGCAAACCTTCAAATGCCCAAGTAATTTGTCCAAATAATTGCCCTAAAAAACCTATTCTGCAACTCAGACTCCTGTAAGTTTATCTTCAGACAATGATTTGGCATTCACCACGCCAGCAGGAAGACTGCAGCTGTTCTGCCCATCACCAGCAGCTATCTAGGGGTGATGCCATCAACTCTCTGAGATGTGTCGCCGAGCAAGTGCCCCTGTCAAGAGACCAGGTTGGTGTAATTTGGAAAGGCCACCTACTGAGGATGTGGTGAGGAATTTTAGGCCATCCATTTCCAACTTGTACACAGCTTGTCACGATTATTAACGAGTTCTCCTACAAAGCAATGGATCACAAGCGTAGCTAGCAGGACTATACTAAATGTCCTGCTATGATTTATTGGCCTAGAGAAATCAAATATTGTGATAAAATTTATGTGCCATGTAAAAGTACCCTCAAAACAAAATTTTTAATAGGATTTTTTTCCATCTTATTTTCCCCCACTCTTTTTTTTCCAAAATGAAAGAAGAGGAAGCCTAATCTTGGGAAACAATACCAAGTAATTTAAACTGAGAAGTCTTGCAGGCCATCAATTAATCACAGGATAAATTAACAGTGGGGAAGTACCCCAGGCAAACAAATTCTTCAAAAATATTCCATGGCAGGACTGTAAAACAAGCAGGTGTCCTAAGTAAGGGAACCTGTTATTTTACTCTTGATTCAAGTATTTTGAATTCCTGCAATGCAACTTGCTAAACTCATCGTGTCAGGTAATGAGCATGCTGAGTCCTTTGGGGTATTAATGAGCTAATTATACAAGCATTGTTGCTTCTATCATTAACTAGTGTAGAGAGCACAGAGACTTATTGTGAAGAACAGGGAAGACATTTCCAAGGCCAAATGCTTGCTCACATACAGACCATAAGAGGTGGCACCAGATCGACCTCAGGTTAACAAACTCACAGCTTCACTGCAGCAGCTTTCTCAGAAGATGAGAGATCTTTGTGTGCCAAAAAATTCCGCTCTACTCATCAGTTCATGAGTCTTTTAAACTCAAGGACATGCTTTTCTGAGAGGCTAACTGCTGTATTGCACTCATAAATGGCCAGGATTTGCTGAGCAATTTGCTGATGGCTGAGTTGTACTAAGCTGGGGCACGGACCTTACCCAGGAGAAGTTGGTGTTGTGAAAATAAGCCCTTTCCTTTGCTCACATTCAGGAGCACAATTTTTCCTGTCGCTGTCACCATCTCTTCCAAGAACAGCTCGGAAAAGAGAACTGCAGGAGCCCAGAGGCCCAGGAGAGGAGCTGAAAGCAGAGGCTGGCTGTGTCGTCAGCACTCATCGCGCCATGGGCTCCCATCCTGGCACAGGGAGGGGGAGCAGCTCCCCAAGTCCTCCCTTGGCTGCAGCAATCACTTCTCAAACACAGGAGCAACCCTTTCCTTGAGCACCAACAAGCGAGCACCAGCCACTGCTGCGCTGTTTACACTCATGTCAGACACTTCAGCTGTTCCAAAACCCTGCAGAAACAGCTCCCATCATACTCCTGATACACACCCCTCAGGTACTCGTGGACTGATCAGGGCTCCATGTGCTCAGCCTTGGCAAGTAAAAAGCACCTGCTCTTTCCTACCAGCTTCTTCCACAAGAGGTAGAGGTGGAGAAGCCCCTGTGGTCCAGCCATGGGCAGCAGCTGAGCACTGCTCCATGCTCCAAGCTCAGGTGACAGTACAAGTGGACTGAGCTGTGTTCCTTCATGTCCGAGCATCCTCTAACAGAGCCTGAAAGCAGCTCAGAGTAAATTTCAGATTAAATCTGCCCTTGGCCACAAAAAACAGTAACTCCGTGAAGCTGAACAGAGGCAGAAAATGAAGTAA
Source organism: Empidonax traillii (assembly GCF_003031625.1). Lineage (NCBI taxonomy): Eukaryota > Metazoa > Chordata > Aves > Passeriformes > Tyrannidae > Empidonax > Empidonax traillii. The sequence goes on along the minus strand of NW_020955359.1, from coordinate 455,032 downwards.
TTATCATTTGGGATTTTCAGACTGACCCAGACTCTGGTTATAAACAGGTAGATGCTGCTTTCCATTTAAGAAACCTATTTTCCTGACAGAAACTATACACCTGATCTCATGAGCTTTTTTCCTACCATCAGGATAATTTACACAATAGCAACATCCATTTCTAGGCCAACACAGAGCAGAAAGCAATTAAAGAAGCAGAGGTCAAACCAATTCCTTCTGCAGCTGCTCTTCACTGAGGGATGCATTTGGAAACAGAAAGGCTTCTTAAAAAGAAATTCTTCATAATAGAAATGCTGAAATACAGAAGAAAATTGGGTTCACTTATGTCCATTAAATGGGTTGATTTCTTGAGGACAAGTTACACGATGTAAATAAAACATTTTCATGCTGTACACTTACTGATGCAGCACTCCTAAATGATGCATATTAAAGTGATGGGACCCTCAGTGCCACATGAAACGTCTTTGGGGCAAGGGCCCACGTGCCCCACAGGGCTCCTGCACAGGAGGGGTGGCTGAGGCTCCCCCAGCCCCGCTGCCCGCAGGGCTGAGAGCACAGCACGGCGGGTATCAGGCACTGCACAGCCCAGAGCTTCTCCCCAGCACAGCAGTGACTTCCAGGGAATGTGATGACACTTGGAGCTCCAACATCTGGCTCCAGGTGCAACTCCAGCCTGAGCTTTCCCCTTGTCTCCTACCAACCTCAGTCACATGGAATCGCATTTTACCAGTCAACTGTTTTGCACGTCACTACATAATCAACCCGTGAGGTTGCCTGGGTGGCATCAGTCCTGGCACCAGATCCAGCCAAAACACCCTTTACCTTCCCCTTTGCCTCCATACTGAGACTTGCAAGCTGCCTCCCTGTGAAGAGTACGACTGCAAAGCCCTTGTCATCTATGAGTTACGTGCAATAGTACAATTTAAGCTGGCATTTCAGATACTAATTCATCCTTTGACTGAACTCATTAGCAGCCTTGAAATGACCAGGGAGGAGCACTGACTCAGAACATTTCCTTAAGCTAACTTCAAGGCTGCCCAGTACCATACACGTGATGGGGAAAAGCCTGCAACTTGCAGCTGGGGCCACAAAACCTCTGCATCTCCTGCAAACCCTTTTTCAGATGTGCTCAGCAGTTACTCAGCAGTGAAGGCTGTGCTGCACCACCGAGTACAGCCACACAGCGCCTCTGCTGCTGCCTCTGTGGGAGGAACAGCACAGGAATCTCAGCGTGCTGGAACAGCTGAGAGCTTCAGCACAAATAACTAACTCTTCTTCAGTCACCTCCATCGTTACCTGCAACGCAACTAAAACCATTTAACTCAGAGGAAGGAAAAATAAGCAAAAACGTGCCCAAGCTGCACATGGGCAACTGAGGGGCAGAGTCTCACAGATTCTCTGGCAAAACCACGACACTGTTTTTCACTGACCCATCAGCACTTCCTGCACTTCAGCCTCAGCACCTGGCAAGGTCTCAGAAAGTGCCCCCTTCACACACCTGCCCTGCTCGGGTAGGCAGTGCCTCACCCCACCCTTGGCAGGCAGGAGCCAGTGCCCAGCCCTCTCTGTGCTGACCACCAAGCGCTGTCACCAGCCAGTGGGGTTGAGCTGTCAGGTTAAGTAGGACTGAAAACTAATTCTGAACTGCTTGACATCAATACTGAAAAGCTATTTAGCACAAAGAGGTGCTGCAAGGAGCAGCAGCAGCTGGGCTAATGATGCACGTCAAGAAGGTCACAGGTACGGACCAAATCCTGCCCCTTGCTCCCTGAGCGTGGCCTGTCATATTTAGTAGAGAGGAGAGAAAAACACAGGAGGAGATGCCATGGTTTCACATTCATCAGTTTAATCTCCATCAGGCTCTGATGTGCACGTAAAACTCGCTTCTCAGCCTCTCCTCCCTGAGACTGCTCCCAGCAATGTCTGCACCTGCCCAGTTCCAGAGGGAACTGGAACTACTTGAGCGTGTGGCCAAATCCTGGCACAGCTCCAGCATCCAGCTGATGCTCCACGAGGGAAAATGCCACCACAAGAAGACACTCTCTCTGGGAAATCATTTCTCTCCCTCAAGGGCAGCCCCTGTGCTCTGGCTGGGGCACCCAGGGAAGGGGACCCTGCGGGTGCACCCGCAGCCAGGCGTTTGCCTAAGCAGGGTCTGACCTCAGACAGGGAGAGGAAAGTCCTGCAGGAGACAGCAGGGACCCAGGGTGCAGGGAAAGTGCAAGAGCACAAGTGTGTCTTGCAGAGATCTCAAAGGCATGCAGGGATGACACCTCATGAAATTACCTCATCAGGAGAACCTGGAGTAACGGGCTGGATGCATCTATCACAACAGCCCAGGGGATACTGAAAAGGAGTACCTACAGCTGGCTTTTCCCACCTCCAATTCCTCCTTTTTTAAAATCACATCTTAATTCTCCGCTCTATGAGCCCCAGATCCAACAAGCACACGGATGGTTTCATGCACACACACCTCACACAAAGAGGCTCCAGCACCAACACCACACAGCACCTGCAAACAGAGGCAGGGATGGCCATGAGGGAGAGGCAGCCTCTGCCTGCACAGTCAGCTCCTCTGATGGCCACAGGACCAGGCACAGGCATTCCAACTTTAGACACTGCACTGCCACCCACAGCAGCTCCCGCCACCGAGACTCTTCTTCACTTGATACGCAGGGAGATTCCAGCCTTGCGAGATGTTTGAGCAACTCCTTTCACCACAGCGTGAGCCAAACAAGATGAAGTGCAGAGGTCAGGAGAGGCAACACTGCTTAAAATAAGGGTCTTGGCAAAAGCAGTAAGCACTGATCAGCCTGGAGAGAGGGGGGTTAGCTCCTTTCTTTAGAAGAAAAAGATTCCCCAAAAATTCCAGAGAACTCCAGCACAAGCCATTTCTGCCTCATCTGATGCGGTGCATTTATTAACTAAAGCCACTTGAAGAATCTAATTTTGCCTTCTAAGCAAGCAACAGATTGGCTCAGGAAGCATCAGCATCTTGTTGCTCTCACCAGGATTAATGGTGTTTCACTCCTCCTCGTTAAAGAAGCCAGTGTGCTGCAAAAAGCCAAAGCCATCAACAGAGCATCTTCCCTGAGTGACCCTGGACCAGGATCAGGACTGCAGGGCTCCATTCAGTATCTCCAACCAACCCTTGCTGCCTGCTCTGCTGTCACCTGCTCCAGGCTGACCGACAGCATCTGTCATGGACTGGGACATCCAATCCCCCACAGATGGGGACTGAGAATGGAGAAAAACAGGGACCTTCCTCCTACCGAAGGGGATCTGAAGCCTTTGCATTGTACCCCTGCAGAGAGGCTCAGCCAGGCAGGGTAGGCTTCAGGAGGCCAGTGCCTCCCCCTGCCAGCACACCTTCCTGGCCCTTGTCCCAGCACCCTAAGGTGTCCTCACGAGACCTGCTGGGACACCTTGAGTGGCCAGAGTCCCTGGAGCAACCTGGAGCAGTGCATTGCTCTCCTCAGACCTGGGCATGGACCATATGGTGTCTGCTGCATAAATGCATCAAGTGTTTTATAATGCCAGACACAAAGGCCAAATTCTGATCTAAATGAAACAGGTATAAATCCCCAGAAAACCCGCTGCTGACATCAGTGGTTTTTTTCCATTTTTTCTCCTTTGGCTAAGATAGGATTACACAGTTTTAAGCAAGGATTAGATTTTGTTTCTGAGCTCCAGATATGGGAAATATACAGTCAGTCCAATACTTCAGAAAGACACATTTAATAGACATTAAGAAACAATTTTCCAGCAGCAAGTCGTCTAATTATCCATCCATCCTAAAGATAGTGTTTCAAACAAGAAACCACTTCTTCCACCTGCATTCCAGCATGGGAAAAAAAACCACAGTTTAGTTTGACTCATATATTAGGGAAGATTTTTTTTTCCCCCATATATGTGTGCAAAAGACAAAGTGCCTGAATGTTTGTTGGGTTGGGCTTTTTTGTTTGTTTGTTTGTTTGGGTTTTTTTGTGGCAAAGAACAAGCAACAGGGGAAAGGAGAGACGAGCATCTGAGTCAGCAAGTCAAAATGTAGATGTGCGGTGACTGCAGATACATGGTGGTTTCCATCCCTGCAAACAGGCATCTAAAGATGATCCTGGCATCTCAAGGTCATGCCTCCACACAGCAGGGAAATCAAAATTCAGATGTATTTCAGGGGAAGCCTGAGGGCAAAAACATTATCAACCTTCAACCTGCTCAGCTAATTGGGACATTTCAAAATCAGTCTGTTATTAAAAAAACACCACTGAAAAGCCTTGCTATCTCTGCATCCTGTTCATGGAACATTTACAAACCTCACACAGCAGGCAAACACCAGAAGCACCACCTTGTCTCCAACATCTACACCACAAATCTGATCACCAGAGCTGATGATGAAAAACAAAAATAGTGTTAAGGGCTGAAGAGAGAATGCTCATGGGCCGCACACTCTCAGTCAGTACTTACAGGGAAGATCTCACCAGCTGTCACACACATATCAAGGTCAACTCCTCCATCAACAAGCAAACCCTAGCCCAGTCTACTTCCCTCCCCCAGGCAGAGCATCCTGTCCTGCTGGAGCCGTGGCCAACTTCCACACGGGAATGGTGCAGTGGGATGAGCCCCACCACTGCTCTCCATCAGATACCATTAGCCCCAGTGCTGTCCTAGCTCCAGCTACACTCCCAGCCAGGTCAGACAGCAAAGCAGGTTTTCCCTCTGCAATTGCACAGACAGTACCCTGAGCACGAAAATGATGTTTCCCTCTTTGGGGACTCTGGTCTCTTCACAAGCCATAAAGATCCTGCCACTGTAAACATGCACAAGAGCTTATTTAAATGGAGAAAGACACACACAGTCTCCACAAGGACCTCGGGGAGATAAATATTCCCTAACTGTGAGTGCTGAAGGTTGCCTTTTTTATGGTAAGTGATCAAAAGATGTTAACGAGTCACCGAGATGCAGTTTGCCCTGAAGTGCTGATGGTTTTTATTGGGCCATCTGGGCTTTACTGCAGCACAAACAGCATTACTGACGATTGTTATTAACAACATTATAATCATTAACAAAATACTACAGTGCTCGGATTTCAGGTGTCGTGTACCCTCCCACTGCACAGCCCAGGATTTCTGAAAGTTAGGCTGGGATTTAGAGGACAGCCTGCCTGAAATCCAGCACTGGGGACAACAGCACAGGGTCTCTAGGCACCCAGTACCCAGCTCTCCTGAACACAGAGGCTGCAGCTGCATCTCAAAAAACTTTTTTTCTTCTTGGAAATGGCAGCTGACAGCCTTGCTGTCAGGGCCAAACTCCACCTTCCCCTTATCACTGGACAAAGAGTAACCAACACCTTTGCTCACGGGTGAACAGGGTTAGGAGAACACCCTGCCTTTCACAGCCTGCCCCATTTCTCTGCAGGTGAGCCCATGATTCGCCTGCACTCAAGCACAAGGTGGCACATGGGGGATCAGTGTGAAGTTGCCAAAAAAACCCCAGAAAGTGGAGAAAAGAACCATCCAAGAGTGCATTTCTGTTATATACGGCTGCTTATTACCTAGACAACATATTTGATAGAGCAAATGAAAATCAAACATCATTTCTCCACCAGCTGTTGCCTCACTCATCATCTTTTTTTTTTTTTTTTTTTTGGTCAGGACATTAGACGTGTTACGAGTATCAGTGGCTTTCCTGTTTTCCACCTCTTTTGGTGAGAAACTGTGAACAGACAACACTTGTAGCAGCAATCCTGACCCTGGATGCTTCCTCCTTGAGAGGACAACTCCACCTGACCTCATCTCATCTCATTTTGGGCACTAAACTGGGACATGTGAGTTAATGTGGAATGACAGCTCCAGTAAGCATCTGAGGTAAGAACAGAGGACAAGGCAGAAAGGCAGATTGTACCAACTACCACCTTCCTCAATCTTGACTAATGCAAAGCTCTGCCCGTGCATCCCATCTTGGAGGCACCCACTGCCTCTCTCCTACTCCAGCTGTGCTTCAACCCTGGGGTTGCTCTGGAGTCCAGCTCTCCAGAGCACTGCCAGGAAAGCAGGGAGCAGGATGGTGCTCCCCTCAGTGCTTGCACACACAGTCCTTGCTAAATCACAGCAAAATGGTGGAGAAATCCTTACCAGAGTGCACAAAACCCAGACAGTTCAATTCAAGATGCACAAGAGAAAAACACACAGGGGAAAAAAATTAATTTTACTTTATCTGGATTTAGTGCCTTACTTTGCAGTGTGGTACCAGCCCCACAGGGAGCCGGGAGCCCCAGCTGATGGGAACTGGCAGGGTTCCATGGCTTTCCAGTGAAGCCAAGACAATGTCAAGACAGCTGCAGACTGGGTCCAAAACACGAAGCCACAAAAAAGGTTCCTCTAAATTATTGAAGACATAGTCACTTCTGGCTCCCCTGACTGCTTTTACAGCTCTCTCTCTCTCCATTCAAGGCATCATCACCCACCCGTCAAGCAGGATTATTTTCCTTTTCAACTGGACTTTGACTCAACAGCAAATTTAATTAACTGACCTAATGGACTAGAGCTGTGTATTGAAAAAAAAAAAAAAAGAAATAAAAACCAACTCCCAACAAAACACTCAACAGAAAGAACCACTACTGCAGGAAAAAAAAAAAAAAGCAAACCAACCAACCAACCAAACAAAAAACAAACCCAAAACACTCAAGTTAAAAAACAAACAAACAAACAAAACAAAACAATGCCCCTACTATGCAGAGATGCAAAATAAAAAGATCTTTGCAAGGTAGAGCTTCTCCATGCTGCCAACCACAGCTTAAACACAACAATGTGACCAACCCCTCTGGGTCCAGCTATATATTGGCTACACAGTCCACACATCTCACACAAGAGCTTCCCAAGCACAGCAGGAGCAGCCAGCCTGAGGACACAGTGTCACCCTTCAGTACAAGAGCAGCCAGGAAAACTTGCCACACCACTCTTCCAAAAAGCTCTGCATGTTCCTTCCCAGTCTTGGAGCTGCTGGGGACATTTCTGGCCTGGGATTACTTATTGCAACATTCAAAGCAAGCAATATGTCACTTTGAAAGTGAAGCACCACTTACAAGGCTCACCACTGAAACCCGACTGCGTGATGTATGGTGACAATCCAGCCAACTTCCCCTTGGCTTATTTTGGAAAAACATCCCTTTGCACAGAAAAATTCAATCAGAGATCCACTCATTAATACTGACTTCATCCACTGTGGTGAGGAGCAGCGTATTCCCCTCTCCCTCCTGTCTGCACAACGCTGCTCCTCTGTTTGCCTTCTCTGCTACTAGTAGGAAAAGTGGAAAACAAAGAATAGAGTGTTTCCCACCTGTTACAAGATCACCTGATGGAAGCTTTCAAGACAGAATTCATCACTGCACATGCAAGGTACAGTCAGGGTGACATGCATGCAAAACAGTGATTAATTATAGATGTTTTGCTGAGGAAATTTCTGAGCATGAAGGGCAAAATTTAAATTGCTGATCAGCATCACTTTTGTTCTAACATGTTTGGAAACAAACTAATGGGGTGGAATTAGCCTCCTTGTACCACCTTTGACATCTGTATCTGGCATGTAAAAAGTAAAATTAAAAAAACGCTTCAAACATACATCCTTTCAGAAGCAGATTCCTTTATCTTCATCAAAAAAGGGTGAGTAATGGGTGGAAAGCTGCCAAAAAATGTGTTTGTGAAGCATGAGAGTTCAGCGTGGTAGATGAGTGTGGGTCCCACCACCCAGCCCCTCTGACCCTCCAGACAGCAAAATGGTCCAACCCTGCTCCTGATGGTGCCTGAGCTCCACTGGGTGAAGCCGTGGTGTGGGAGGGAAACCCACCCTTTGCAGGGGTCCCTGCAGCCCTGCTCAAGATCTCTCTGCTGGGAAAGGGCAGAGAAGGCCAACAACCACTGCGGGTCCCTCTCCCAGTGCTGCTGCCCAGCCAGGGACCATCCCTGCGCTCTGCAACTCCTGCTCCCAGCAGCACCTCGACTGCCAAGCTCGACTGCCTGTTTGCACGCTTTGAGAACAAAAAAAAGAGATTCAGAAATTGTTTAAAAATAAGTATTCCTATCCCAGCCAAACATCTCCAGCACTGACAAAGCTCCTGAGTGAGGTCAGCCCGGGACTGCTCCTGGCATGGTCTGTGTCTGGGTCCACCTCAGCTGTGCCACACAGGGCTTGGCACTGAATCCCAGCCCTTCAGAACTAAAGGCATGAACAAACCTGCTTACAGAATAGGTGAGGTCAGTGTGAAACACCTCCAGCTGCATCATCTCACCAGCAAACCATGTCAAATCTTTGCCAGCGCCTGGGCTCCAGGATCATTCACTACTGCCCTCTCATTCTTCTGATTTTTGACTTCATGCCCAAGTTGGCTGTCACTGAAAAGTGCAATTAACGCTCCTCCTCCTCCCCTGCACAAAAGCATTCCAAATGGCACCAATTAAGCCAGGACTGACACGGTGCGCTCCCAGCCAGCTCCAGCTGTTGGGTGGCAATGCTGGGAAGAGCTTCAGCAAAGGACAGAGTGCTAATTAAGCTTCCCTGGAGACCCCAGCGATGGCCACCCCTTGCAGGGTGGCTGCTGGGACAAACACTGCCCTGCATGGGTTCATCTGCACACCTGGAACTGCTGCTTGTTCACCCCAGAGCCAACCATGACCATGCTGAGCCAGTAACACCACCACAATTACCTGTGAACACCAGGCTGGTATTCTCCAGCTCTTCCTGCGGAACCTTGAAGCTGAAGGACTCATTGTAGAAGGGATCTATCGTGCCCCGCATGCAGGAGGTCTTCTTGGTTTTTGTTAATTTTAATCCATGAACAAGCTGAATTTTCACAAAGGGATCTGGCAAAAAGCACAAGGCACAGGCTCTGCATTACAGGCATCGTGAGTCAGTACCACTGTTCATGAAGGCTGGGCACTACAGGGATGGACCATGATGAGAAACAGCCTTTGGAAATGGTAGGGACTGGTACCCCCACGCTGCTCTCAGGGACTTGCAGTGGAGACAAAAGTCAGGCAGCTGGATTAAAAACAGTCCCTGCCAAACCCACAGTTAATGACAGCCTTGACGCAGACCGTTCTTTTTGCAAAATGCCAGCCTTCTGGCAGCAGCAGTGGCTGGGGCAGGGAACACGGGAAAAACACCTGAGAACACAAGCATGAAGCAGTTACCAGCCAGCATGCTCAGAGTCAGCTGGGAGCACTGCCCACGGGCTGCCTTACAGAACACAAGGGGGGAACATTAAAGCTCCTGGCTCCTCACCTCACCCAGGTACAAAGATTTTTTCTTTAGACATGGCAAAGGTATTCACACCCTCCCCTGTATCTCAGGGTAAGCTCTCCAAATACTTTCATTATTCTTGGTTATACACATAAGACGAATATCCAGAGCCTTGTATTGATAGGACCTGAGCATCCAAATCCCCAAGTCCCCCACAAATTGCTGCCTTAAAGCACTGATGTGCTTTAAAGGCACATATATATATTCTGTGCATGAGTACTGTGAGAAATGCACTGCCCTTTACCTGAACCTTGGCTCATGTCTGTCTGAAGAAGCTGTTTTGCTCTAATGATGTCCACGTTCAGTCTTCCCGCGCTGGGTAGATAGTTTAGTGACAACAGCAGCTCTCCCAGCTCCACTTCATTCTGCAGGGAAAAGGCAATGTGGAAATTTAGAACAGAGCTTAGAGGGGAAGGGAAGAGAAGGAAGAGAAATTAAATAAATCCCATTTGTCTAAGTGCCTGAAAAATGAATTTTAGTCACGCTCTGAACTGCAACCAAGAACCATCTGGTGGTTCCTCATCCTAAGCAGAAACAAGAAAAAATACTATCCCCAAGTGAAAATCGTTCTTTAATCACTGATTCTTCATCAGCTTTTCAGCAGCAGTGCAAAGAGGACCTAAAAGGAGGCAGAGATACAAGGTCAGTAGTTTCTACCTGCTCCATTTTGAATGGTTCCAGGTGGCTCTGATCTTAGCAACGTGCAGAACATAAATCCATTGGAGAAGACATTATCTTTACTTCCCAGCCCCCAGGGACCACACCAGTCACTTGGGAAGTTCAGGTGTGCATTCGTTAATGTATCCCTGGGTCACAAGAAGGCAGTTCAGAGGAGAGATTCCCTCACCATCCAGCCATCTACCCAGAGACCACGGCACAGCCTGACTGTGCCCTAGCTATTCATCGGGCTGTGCCATGACCACAGTTCTGCTTCAATATAGCTGTGTGGCCATTATTTCTTTTCCTTCTACTTAATGATGCTTAAAACTAGCAATTAAAGAGCTGGAGAGCTGATATCACTGCTCCTCTCCTGCCTTGCACAACCTGGCTCTGAGATGCTCTCATTGTCGGATGCAAAATACACACACTGAAACAACTCTGGAGAACTGAAAACACACCAGCCAGTCCAGGAAGGGCTTTGATCCATCTGCCTTGTCCTGCCTCAGGTCCACGCAGGAGTGCAGAGCTAGTTCTTCATCCCAAATAGTCAAACACTTCAAAACCAAATTAAATCATGTGGTTACAGCCCATTTCAAGAGCAAAAGGAGTGGCAGTGGCATTGCAATCATAACAAAAGGCTTAAATATCTTTACTGATGCCCCATATACTAGATTACAGAAACCAGAAACTAAAGGGCTGGGTAGACAATAAAGTAAAAAGCTCTGAGACACAGTCACAGCCTGAACTGACCCAAAGAACCAGGTTCATCAGCAGATGGGGCAGCACACAAGGCGCAATCCCTGGCAAAGACATCAGTGGCTTGGGGAAATTGAGGCTGGGGCTGTTGGAAAACCCAACCAGTTCCTGGCTATTCGGCTGCAAGTGGAAAAGCACAATTTCCACGGGGAGCAGAAGAATCAGAGGGCTCAGACCAAATCCAAGTGGGCACTCAGGGAAAACCCCTGCACCCTGCCAGGAGCAGCACAGCATCTCCTGCCTGGCTGGCCAGCAGCCTCCAACAGCTCCTGCTGATGGCAGGTCACTTGGCTCCTCACCCAGTGAGCCAAGCACTAAAAGTGATGTCAGGTAATGGCATTAAAAGTTTTTCCCTTCGTGCTTTTCAAGTGTGTCCATAACTCTTAATTATTTTAAGGGAAGGAACATGCAGGCCCCACCTCCACAAGGGCTGGGTGTGCTCAGAGCCAGCAGGGAAGAGCAGCCCCATTGCAGGCAGAGCACCAGCAGCATTTGCAGCAGTGACACAAGGTCTTTTCAGAAGGAAGCCCAGATCCCTGGATAGCTCACCTCCCCGGACAAGTGACTCAGCCTTTTCAAGGTACTTAATTCCAGCAGCCAACTGCCTCTGATATTATAAATGCATTATTTCCAGCTTAGCCACGAGGATCTGGGAAACATGCTTCAAATCCTGCCCTGGTGCCTGAGGGGATGTCAAGCACTCGAGAAAATGAATCAGTGGCCAACAGTCACCCCATTTTCCTCCCTGGCACGTCAGGCTGACACTGTGCTGTGCTGCACTACATCCACCAGCTTTCTCCTGCGGTCCCCTGCCATCATTAGCAAGCAAGCACAGAATTCACAGGTTGCCCTGAGAAGAGGGAGGTACAAGGCACACTCTCAAAACCTTTGGGAGGTTTTAGTTCCCTGTGCTTTCCCCGAAAAGCTTTGCTGACGTGACAGTCTTGCTCACCCTCTGTGCTGCTTTACCCATTGACCCCCGAGCCCATCCCCTCGTTCACAGACATCTTCATCAGCACCAAGGCACTCTGTGCCAGGGGCAGTGGGCACAGAAGCGTGGCTCGTGTTCTGTCACACACACACTGGAGCATCCCCAAGCCTCAGGCTCACGCAGGGGCTGAGCTGAGAAGAAGGATCATGCACAAGAGGTGTCATCGGCACGCTGTTCAACACAGGGCAAGGGAAGCACCTGAATTTTACTTTTCCTGGGTCTTTTCATCAGGAAACTAAAATGCTGTTGGTTTTACCGTCAATATTTTGCTCACAGAAGGCAGCGTGCAAAGGTGCCCCTACGAACCCGTGGTAAGGCATCATTTCAGTTGCCATTATTATGCTGATGATGTGCTGATTTCTGCCGAGATCCCAGATGACCCTGGAAAAGCAATTTCCTGTTTGATGAGATGCCGGAGTGACACCAAGTCTGGGATGTCTGAGACTCTCCTGAAGCTCTGATTAACATTTCACTCCTGGCTGTTCCTCTCCACAGCTGTATTACACAGCCAGGTTGGATTTGCAGCCTTGGGCTCGCCTGTGATCCAGAACCTTCTGCAGTTACTGCCTGGGCTGAACCCAGAAATTTTGAAGCAGAATTCTTTTTTATATTTTTCTGTCATCTCTGAAACACAAAGAGGCTCTCCCAAAGGAAGATGAGCTTCTAACTCGTGCCATTTGCACATCTTGTTTGGACCAGGGTAATTCCTTCCTCACAGCCCCCCAGACTGTTTGTTGTGCATTGCTCCAACACCAGCAAAATTCTGCAGCTGAAACCCTCCCCGGTTCCCGACGGGAACCAGAGCACATTACATCAGCACAGACATCTATGCAACACTCCTAATGAAGTTTCAGATTGATTTTCTTCCTCAAGGTTATCTGTGATGATACCTCCAGGCACATTAAAAAACTGATGGTTTAGAACAGTTTGCTCTAACAGGTTTTCTACAGCATCCTGTGACATGCAGACATCATTTTGGGAAGGCTGAGCTATTAAGGACCAGAACCTGAAAAAAAACCACAAAAACCACACCTACCAATGGATGAAAATAGTGTTTCCTACATAAGTTATATTGAAAAGAATCACAAAATCCCTTCTAAAGTGTAACTGTCTTTGCATCTGTTTGGATGGCCATAAGAAAGCCTGTGTTGTGCAGAAAGCTTTGGGAAGAAGATATCCTATGGAGTGGTCCTGCCCACAACCCCCACCAACCCCTCCGAGCTCCTGCTCAGCAAAATACACCCCACAGCATCCCAGTCCTCCATGGAAAGGGAAAGGAGTGAACAGCACTGGGAGGAACAGGTGAGGTGACAGCTGGAAGCAGAAGAAATAGATAAGGATAAAGAGAAAACAATAAAGAAGAAAAATTGCTCAGTGATGGAGCTTTAAAGACTGAAAAAAGAAAGGAGAAAAAAAAAAAAACAAATGAAATGGAACATACAGAGTGAAAGAAAGATGGTAGAATATTATAATCCAAAATAGGAAAACAAACATAGGTTAAGAGCTAAAAATACTGTCCTCATGACAGACAATAATCCATCACGGCTGTCTGTCTCAGTTCCCACAACTCCAGCGACCTGAAGGGTGAGTGTATCCTGCCCTCTGCAAGGCTTTGCCCAGGGTATCTCCCACACTGGCAAACTGCCAGGTTGATTTCAACATCCTGCTGCTGAACAAGCATGGCTCCACATAACCAATCCATGTTCATCATCAGTGATTCTGCATCATTCCTTCAGCTACGCAGCCACTGAGCTTTTGGATGGCTAAAAAAAAAGATGGACAAAAAGGAAAAAAAAACCCTGACAACATTGCCTTTCATATTTAATTTCCCATGGCTGTTACAAACATGGACCCCCACTCCACACTGATGCACACAGCCTTGAGCCAGCTGTTGTGCCAACTCTCCGAACTAAAGCCCTGTCTGTACAGCACTTTCTGCCTGTATGAAACATAGGGATGGGCATTAATCTCAATAATACACTGTGCTCCCAAATGCAAGGCATCATCCCCATTCCCCAAGGATGGCTCCTTCTCAGGGCTGCAATGGATAAGCCAAGGAACATGGGCACCAAGAGTAAACCTGGTACGTGCCCAACTGGGGCCTCCAGACCATATACCATAACCACAGATGGCAGAGCAGATAACACTAACAGCCAAGAGAATGTTCTGAAATCAGTCACTACCTGAATTCCTTTCTCCCTTTTCCTTCCCAGTCAAGGCATGCAAGAACAACAGTGCAGTACTCGTAGGTTTATCCCTGAGACAGGAACCAAAAACTGCAAAGCTGCCACGGCAAAGCCACTCTGTTTGTGGAGCTCATAACCATCTTGAACGTAAGAACTGACAGGTCATTCTAGTGCACTCGTAGTATGAAGTTAAAAAAGCAAGTTCAATACATACTCCCTCTACTACAAAAATGGCTTAATTTGAGCGAAGAAGGAATTTCATGCTATTTTCCCACCACAACCAGGCAAATTTTTTTCCCTTTTGAAGAATGATCTCCAAGCTCTCATTACTGCTGGTCTAAAACATTTATTCCTGCCCACTCAAATCTGCCAAAAGAGAAATGAATCATATGTCAATAAAACTTGGGGTCCTGAACATGTGCTTCAGAATGAGTTTCAGCGGCGAAATGTACGAATCTGAGCCCAGCTACAGCAAGGCCTGCCAACTTCATTCATGGTAATTAAGCAGAGCTACACACATTTCAGGGGATATTTAAGGAGCGCAGTGTTCCTATGGGGACTGGACTCAAGAGCCTTTCCATGAGCTTTGGAAAAGCATTAATTACCCTGCAAGAAAAAGCCTCCCAGAACTACCAAAGATAAAGAATTTGGCAATACCTGCACTGACATTTTCTACAAGGAGTGAGTCCTTCTGCTTAGCTGCTGGCTCTGATGATACATCGGGCAGCAGCTCCCCCGTGCCTCCACTTTGGATTCAACCCCCCAAGCACTGAATGTGTGATTCAAGCTCAGAGTGCTCATGTGCAGGTGCAGCCCCCTGCCTGAGGCTTGACATGGAGTAGTTTATTGCACTGAGAGGACAGCCCACTGCTCACCCACACTCGGGTTCTCTGACCACCCATTCCTGACACAATGAGCAGGGCAGTGCTGCACCGCCCACCTCCTTTCAGCCAAGGTAAATTCTCCAGCTCTTCATTCACAAGCAACTCCATGAGCTGGTAATGAAGATATTCCTCTATTAATGACAATGGCCTATCACCCATCGAGGAGCTTGCTGTACATCCCACCCACATCCCAAGATAAGGAGCTTATCTTGGTCTAGCTCACGCTGGAGCCAATGGAGCTGTTTGTTTGCTATGGAAGCTGGACCATGCCTCACCTGGGAGAAGCTCAGTGTCCCTGCTGACACTGCACACAGCAGAAGATTCCTGGCATTCCTGGCATCAGCACCTTTTTCAGCTTTCTGGTGCTGGTTCCGTACTAAGGCAGTGATCCAGCTCTGGGCTTGATGGGGTTCAGAGTGATGGTGAGACAAGGACTCAGCACCTGACTTTATCCACACGCTATGCCAATGCCATTTGGACACTTCCTCTGCTCTTCCACAAACCCTGCCACCCTCCCACTCCCACCACTATGAAGAAAAAACTTTCTCCATAGCTCCTGCCACCTGGATTCGCTTTCCTCCCTCTCTCCAGCTCATAATGGTTCCGTCAATAAATTCCAGTTTAAAAAAAAAAAAAAAAAAAGGAAAGTCAAAAAAAGAAAAATTCACATATTTTGTGTCTTTCATCTTTACATATCATGTCTATGACTGTCTGTGTTTCTCTCCCTCCTGTTACTGGTTTTCCAAGCACCTGCTTCAGCATTTTCTCCATCAGGATCTTTCATCACTGCGGGGTGCTGCCAGCTGCTGCTCCATGTCACAGCCCTGGGGCAGCCAACCTAGACTGGCAAATTTTCCTGGAGTAATGATCACAACTGCACCACAGCAGCTTTGTGTTGCTCTCCAGCATCCAAGGACACCTTTTGCAAAATAAAGTGCTACTGCACATAGATTTATTTTTTTGCCCCTGTCTATCACGATCTCACAACACAAAGCACACTTCAGCAGGCTCAGGTTCAATCCAACAAGAAACTGATAAAGGTTGTCTGTCCCTCAGCTAATCAAGGAAAAAGAGTGAGAAATATAAAAAAATTGTCAGCGTGTCAAATCTATCATTCCACAGGCAGAAGGTTCCAACTAGTCATAAAAAAACCTCATAAATTTCCAGCACAAAGCATCAATGTTATCGAAAGACATTAAAATGCATTTTTTCAAAGCGATAAGCTTTATTGTTTTACTTCTTTTAGGATTTATTTTAACCCTTTGATCAATTAATTTAACTTCAGTTCCCACTAAGATGAAATATACCTCACTAAATGAAAATCTGATCATTGAAGAAACATGGGAAGATGATACCAAACATCCCCCCAGGATGTCCTGTACAAGCACTGTTGTTCCCTTTGCAGTAGCAGTCTGCCACTTGAGGTAAAAAGAACAAGGAGGTATGAAAAGACCAAAACAATACTCTTTACTAATCAAGGCATGGAGGACTTTGCTAAAGATTTTCCATATGATAGCAAGAAAATAAATTCAAAAAGCTTCTAAGGTTAGGCCTGCCCATTCAGAGTTTTCTCTTTCTCCTCCCTTTTATAAATATCAGAAATGACAAGTTCTGCATAAATAATTTATCTTGAACGCTGGTGAAGCAGACAGCATACTGAAAGCAGCAGCAGCTTTCAATGAAACTTTGGAGAGGGGGAAAAGGAAGAGCTGGCTCTGAGCTTGGCACACAAAGGCAGAGATGATCTTGCCTAATCAAGGTCTGTATTAGCTGTGGAACGGATCCACGTTACTCATACAGAGATACATAATACAGGAAAGTATTTATCATGCAAAAGTAGGGGGTGGCAGGGAGAAACAAATGCATGGTGGGAATCACAGGAGGATAAGGGAGAGCTCTGTCCTCAGATGGATAACACAGAGCCTGTGATGAACTGCTAATACCAAAAAGAAAGGGAAAAAAAATTGTTGCAGGCACTTGTAGATGAACACTTGGGGGAACGGTTCAATGGGGGGGCCTAGGGATATGGTTTAGTGGTGGCCTTGGTGATGCTGCGTTAACAGCTGGACTTGATGATCTTAGAGGTCTTTTCCAACCTAAACAATTCTGTGATTCTATGGTTTTCCTTACAAATCACTTTGTAGCACAACTGCCCCTTGCCCCTCACTGCCACACTACTGAGCAAAGCAGATCTCACTGACACAAAGATATGCCCCACATAAAGGCACGTTCAGGGACCCCATGATTTTGATTTGTGCACAACTTTCAAAACTTTCCTTTTTTGCCTGAACATCGTTCAAGCAAAGCCTGCAATGCTCCTCCATTACAGCAAATCCAGTTGGCTCTCCTGCAGTTACCTGAAGTCTTGATCTTCCTTCCTTCCCCTTGTACAAGGCAGAAGGCCTGAGCAAGAGGTAAAAGTGCTCCCAGCCCCTCTGTGCACACACACAGAGGCCAAAGCAGAGTCAGAGTCTGAGTGAACACAAACATCAAAGCAAATGTGAACCATATAGCTTCACACAGGGTTTGATTCAGCAAAGGTTCTAAAACTTAAAAACTGCAATCCCAGAGCTGGCAAGGAGCTGGGAGAGGTGACCTTGTTACACCAACCTTGTGTGAAACTCCTATCCTTAACACAAATATTTGAGATGCTGCTCACACTACGCTCTTTACTTGGCTTTCTGCAGGGTTCTGTGCTTCTACCTACGTGGGTGATACTCCTGGTAGCAAATTTGGTAGCCAACCACCATTCCTGGTTGCAAAGCTCAGAGCTTTCCACTGAACAGCCCTCTACCTGGCTGGCAAGGAGGTGGCCCTTTCCTTAGAACAGAGGTGGAAGCACACAGGCCCTCTGCATCTCCCCTTCCCATCCCACTTCATGGTTGAATCAAGCTCAAAACCCATACAACATGCCACTTGAATCAGACAAATATTTATGGCAAGTTTAGTTCCTTTAGGGGCGTGAAGAAAATAAATCTACCACTCCTGTGCACATTTTTGCTCATGCATTAATGCCACAAGTCTGTAGAGATATCATCTTCTATATGCTTTACTGAATCAAATCATTACTGAACTGGCCCCAGTGGTTCCCCTCATGACCTCAAAGCATGGGCACGTTAACAACCACAGGAATTACCTGGGTGGGACAGTGTCACTGCAGTGCCTGGGAATGGATGCAGGTCCCTGCAGTGACAAGAAACATCTTCCCAAAGGGGCAGACTTCCAAAGCAGTCCTGAGTTGCTCTCATTCAAGCTGACACAGGATCTTTGGTCATGCCATCTCCTTTGAATATTAAAGACAGCTCCTGTACCTCACACTGTTATAAAACCAGTCATAGGCCCACGTTATTCCAACACAGCAGATTTCGTAGTAACGAGATGACAATGACTAATTAGAAACTGCGTTACTTGCCAACAGGCAAAGGAATCACACTCAAAAAAAAAAAAAAACAAACAGTGAGAAAAACGGCATCAATAATCTGATAAATTCTGTTACCTGAGAACTAGGCACAAGGGCTTTCCACCAGTGTCCACCTTTCACAAGGTCTACATCGCTCAAGGGCATTGACACTTTGCCAATAACACAATGGCGTGAGAATTTGTCAAAATCCACTACAGTTAAAAGCAGAGTTCTTCTCTGGGCTTCTAAAAAGGGGATTTCAAATGTGTACCTCTCCTCAAACACTGGGTTCTGCGTTTTGCGTTTCACTCCGGTCTGCTTGGAGTTCTTCTGATCAGGAAGAAGGCAGATCTTCACATAGGGGTTGGAGTGAGCCATGTCTTGCCTTGAACCATCGTAAGAAATTGGAGGAGGCAGATCTTTAGCCTCGATGACTCGCACTATTAGGTAATTATGCAACAGATCATACTGTGTGCTAAAATGCAGCATGCCCAGCTGATACTTCGACAAGATCTCCTCATCTGTCAAGGAGTCCATATCATCACTATTTGAGTCAAGAGAGTACAGTCTTGGTTCAAATTTTCTAAAATAGTCATCTGGGGTGTAGGTTTTTCGCAGGATAGTTGGCTGGACTATTTCTTTCTTAGCTCCTATTATTCCAAACTCGATAGGCTTAATGTCAATCAGCGGAGAACTTGGCCTCCTCGAGTCTAGACCTGAACAAGAGAAATGCACAAATATGACTGTCAGAAACTCAACTGAAGCAATTATAGGTGCACATCAACTTTGGGTGCTTCTTTGGGCACAGCTATCCTGTGTCTGTGCAATCCAGGCTCCACAGTGGGACATTTCCTCGTTGCACTGCCAACAATTAACAGCACCCTTAGCTACACCAAAGCACAAACCCACCTACACTTTTCCCTCCCTGTCCATTTTCACGTGCAATTACCACACATATGCTTCAGCAAGAAAAACAGGGTTGGTCCCTTCCATTGTGCTCCCACAGAACAGGATGAGATTTTAATCAATGTACCTTCAACTTGACTTGATTCCCTGTCTAAAAGATGAAAGAGGAAGCACTACAGTTTGATTTTCTTCCCCACAAGAATTACATTAATGTTGGAAGGACGACCTTACTTGAAATCCGCCGTGTGAGGCTGTAAGTGGACCGTGATGTATCTGACGACGACCGCCTTCTGTCAGGGGAAACATCCTGAAGAGTAGGAGGCAGCTCGCTGATTGTATTATCAGAGTCTCCATCTTTGTCCTCATTTTGGCTGCTTATCCTGTTATAATGAGAGACCTTTGGATGATTCAACCCAGTACAAGGAGTATATACAGAATAACAATGTGTTCTGGCATTCTGGGTCTAATCTCGGGTGCTCATCCCTGGATGCTGTGGGGTATCTCCTCATCTATCTGGCAAGCAAAAGGCTGAGCAACAGACTTCAAACCTATGCAAAAAACAGATTCTTTATCTTTCTGACTGTCTTTCAAACACAGTTTTATCAGTATTAGAGTACGACACAGGCCACAGAGGCACATGTAACTCAAATCTTGATCAGAAATATTATACTTGTCTCTAAGGAAAAAAAAAGTAAAACCAAACACCCACAAACTACAAACCTCAAACAGAAGCTTACTGCTGTAATTCACAGCTATACTTTGTAAACACAGACTTTACTAGGAGTGAACCATCAAGGCAAAGCTCCATGATCAGATATCCCAAACCTACCACACACCTCTCAGTAAAATATGGTTTTGAGGGTTTACCAGTGAAGTTTCAAAACTCGATCTTATAAACACAATTCATCAAAAGCTATTTATTGACATGCCTTTTTAGATAATTGGCTGCTTTCTATCCACTTCTATAAATCAGATACAATTCTCACCAGACAGTAATTTTACTACCCAGGGGTCTTGGTGGGAGCAGGGAAGTTGGCAGGACCTAAATGACAAAGCAAGTTTTGGTGAGAGCTGTAGCAGCTTTGAGAAGACTCAACAGAAGACTGGCATCACAGAGAAGTCCGCCTGTAACTCCCATTTCAGTGTGTTTAAATACACACACATACACACAAGTTGGTTTTGTATACAATAACACTCTGTTTGAAAACCCCAATGTGTCACAGCTGCAGTGGCTCCAAAAAGCAGTGAGGACCTCCCAGCTTGACTGAAAGAGGGGCAAGAGCAGATAGTAATAAATACAGGAGATAAAGTCTCCAACTGCGCGCTCAGAGGGGAGTGCTGCCGATGGAAATGAAATCACACAGCGGTGCATGACGTGTAGCGCATCATGCAAAACAGCTCATCCACGAGACAGAAAATAGCAGCAGATCACAAGGACAGTGTCAGCATGAAATGAGCAAAGCAAAAGGGAATTCTGTGTGTTTTGCTTCCAATTCACCCTTTCTACGTGCATGGCTCAGCTGGGTATAAATGAAGTAAGTTGAATCATTTTCATTAGTAACCAATGAGTGGAGTAGAGCAAATCACATATTCTGCAAGAAGCGGTAAACTTGCAGAAAAGTCCCCCCCCAAACATAAAAACCAACCAACCAAACAACAAACCAACAAAAAACCAAAAAACACCAAAACCCAAAAATCGATTGGAAATGGAAATTCTTATCCAAACCCACAAAGTTCCCAGCAGGTTGATGCAGATCTCACCAATTCAGACCCACACAACTCATCTACACTAAAAAAAAAAAAAAAAAAAAAAAAAAAAAAAAAAAAAAAAAAAAAAAAAAAAAAAAAAAAAAAAAAAAAAAAAAAAAAAAAAAAAAAAAAAAAAAAAAAAAAAAAAAAAAAAAAAAAAAAAAAAAAAAAAAAAAAAAAAAATCTGTTAATAATCAAAACCAAGCCCTATGCTAAAAGGGGCGTACAATATTTGCACAGCTCTGCAGCCCATTAAAGGCAGTCCAAATCATGCAGTTTGATATATAATCAGTACTTGGAACACAAATAGCTTTTCCATGCATAAATGCAGGGCTACACAATCATAGGTGGCATTTGGATCTGCTTGTGTTTGAGAAGCAAACGCACAGAACGAGGCAAAGGCAGGGTGAAAAGGGAATCAGGAAGAGAGGCATTAAGGATGTTCTACAATGGGTAAACGTAATAGTGAGTTAATAACATACAGATGACCTTTAGTAAGGAAATTGCTACTGAGCCACAATAATTTTTCCTCAAATAAACTTTGGCTCTGGTTAAAGCAGCTCTGTTTCTGTTTAATCCGAGCCTTTGGAAAGAGGAGTCGTGTCCTGATTTCAATTCAGCCTCACAGTGTGCACTGTTTATCTCTGGGGTTTGTGTAGAATATTCTGTAACAGGCAGCTCCAACACAAATCCTCATTCCCAGCCCACTTCTGCAAAGACCAGGATGCAAACACTCCTCATGAAATAAGAAGCTACCAGGCACTCAGATCAATACAACTGGACTCACTGCAGGAAGGGATTTTTTCTTCCCCTAAGTTGTCACTGTAAAAAATTCAGAACGTGAGAAAAATTCATGGTCTCCCAAGAGAAAGGGCTTAAACTTGCAGCTTTAACATTCCCTCCTGAATTTCCAGGACAATGAGGTGTCTTGGAGCTGCCAAAGGGAAAAACCTATGGGCAGAAAATAAAGGATGGGTCATTAAGCACAGGCACTCAGATGTTTGCTAGTTCACCAATGAGGACCATAAAAATAGTTTTCCCCAGGGGAGTGGGTAGGAAGGTGAGGAAGGAACAAATCGCATTCTGCATTACACCAGTGTCCTGGGCCCACGAAGCAACAGCAAGATGGAAAGATCTCAGCTGAAAACTTAGATCTATTTTTAAAACACTTTCAGGCTGCAAGCAGGAAAATAAATTGATTTGTTCCCAAATTCAGTGCACGCATCCAAATGCAAAATATGGTGATGTCAAATCTGTTTTTCCTTGCAGGGGTTTCCACTAAACCCAAAAGCTCCCTTTTCAAAAATAAGAGTTAAAAAAAAAGAATGAGGGGTCAACTGGCATACATAGATCTCTGAGCACTTGAAAACATACCCATCAAACACCTTATTCTAAGGCCATGTCCAAATTCTTACTCTGCTCGCACATCTAACTCCATCCATTGTTCCCTACCTCCAAAACCTCATATGGATATTTAAGAGCATAAGATCAACACAGTGAAAACAGAAATCTTCTTTGGCTTCTGAATTCTGAGACAGCAGAGGTTACAGGGATCATTTCCATCTTAAACCTGCACACACCAAAAGCTTGGCACTCCTGTTCACCAGTGAGCAAAACACACCAAGTCTGGCTCCTGCCTTTTACTCTCTTTTCCTCTTCGTCTTCCAGATTCTTGTTCCTCTGCAGGCTCATTTTTTCTCCTCTCAGTCACACCTCCTTGACTCCTTTATCTCTCCATATCTCCTCTGCTCTCTTTATCCTCCTCAAATAATTTCTGTGTTCCCTCACCATTTTCCAGCAAAATCACCCTGGAATAAATTATTGTCACATTCCCCGGCATTACCCTGGGTCCATCTCAGCTCATGAAGCCCACTGCCCTTTGAAGCAAGCAAAGCCTGATGTCCAGCTTCTAAATCAATGTGTATTACAGGCACCCTCAGAAATCACAGGATGTGCAACAGTGCCACAGGAGATGGTGACTTCAGTGATCCCAAGGCATGGGATGGCAGCATCCCTTGTACCCTCAAAAAGCAAAGCTACTTCTCTCCTGTGTCCTCCTTTTTGGTGCCTGCTGCCCCTCTCCGGCATTATCTCTGGGAACTCACCTTCTCTCAGCACTTAGGGAGACCTTAACTGCACCAAATCACCTGAAGCCAGATGGAAAGATGGATATGTGGCCTGAGCTGGGGTCCCAGACTCTTCCCAGGGTTGTGAGTGTCCATAGGTGAAGAATAAAACACAATAGAGTTGAAGCACTGGGTTGTTTTTTTCCAGAGCATGTTGTCTTCTGCTTATGGCCATTCCAGTAAGTTACTGTAGGGGCTTTCAGACTGAGCAGGACTGGGGGGAAACAATACAGGCTGGAGAAAGCATTTTATGAGTCCAAAGGTCTCCATGTTCACTAACTGTGGCAAAACCCAACTCATCTGCAAAGCCACCATACATGTGAGTTTTGAGATAAGAAGAACAGAGCTTCAATGCCCACAGTGCCCCTTTAGCCAGACAGAAGGATCCAGGAGTCAGAAACTAAACCATGGTACAATCACCCCATATCTCCAAACACACAAGATGTCCCTTCTGCTACCCAGCACACCAGACAAACTCTGAATCCCCCCTCTCGCTACAAGCCCAGCTACTTGTTCCTGAGATGTAATTGCTCCTGTACCAATCTTTCCACATCCAATACTGCAACCTCATCACTGTGCTCTCCTGTGCGTGATGCTTTCCTATTTAGCATTGATTTTGTTTCTATTCCCCATCAATTGCAGGTGAATCCATTTCTGGGGATATATCACACTCTTAAATATGCTGCTTCACATTTAAAAACCACTCTAACACATCTTGAACAGCTCTATTTTTATTGCTTCAGTATTAATTACCACCCTATTCTGCCTGGATTCGAAAGAGTACACAGATAAGACTGTGATTTAAACATGAGACAGTTTATTTCATGAAGCACCAAGACATGAACCTTCCAGCCCCGAGACAGAGCAACAGTCAACTCACAGGAGTAGATAAAATTACCTGAGTGTCTCAGTGCCTAGGTACCAACCTCTGAGCATCATATGATGCACTAAAGAGGCCTCTCCTGTGCCACAAATTCTGGACACACTGTCCATCAAACAGTCTGCTCCCACAGAAGACAGCCCAGCCCAGCTGACAACACAGCCACTAAAACAATGGAGAGCTCTGCTCCCTTCTTGGTTTCATGAATGCCTCCACAGGGTCACCCCTGTGCCGCAGATTCCCAGTTGAGAGGGAGTAAAACAGGGAACACTTCACTGACTCTCTTGGTAATGGATTTGCAAACACACTAATCAAAGTTCCAGGCAGAACCTGGTGCTGGTGTTGTTGTGATTCTTTAATGATGTCAGAAGAAATCTTGAAGAGTACTAAGGTGATGCAGGAGATCAAGTTCTGCTAAATGAAACCTTAAATGAATTTCCCCTTCAGAGCACGTACCAGCTACTCCTTTCATCTGCCTATATGATAACCACCTTCACACTAGGATAAGAAAACATTTCAAAACAACCTCATCAGCATTTCAGCCAAGTTGAAGTGCTCCAAAGGGCTGGTCCATTTGAAGAGGAAATAGGACTGAAGATGAAAGGCATCTTTAGAAAAGGGCACACAACTAAACCAGCTATCAGCTTGCTATGCCAGCCGACAAAACAACTTCTGTCTCACCCATCAGAAAAGGTTTTTACAAAGACTAACCTTGCTGTTTGAGTTACCAGAGATGCTCTTTTGTCACCTTGCTGTGAGTAGCCTGCGTTCCCACCCTCAGGACGTTCCTCCTTTCTAAGTGGCACCCTCTGAACGTCCCACTGCTCATCACAGCTGAGCAGTCCTTGGGTAAAGCTAGAAAATCGTGCATCTAAACTTACAGCCAGGCTGGAGTTTGAGCAGGAAAAGGTCCCAGGATTTCAACTTCATCTTCATTTGTTTGACAACAGCTACAGTCGAAACACTTCTGACAACAATTTCTACAAGTCCACCGGCACAGCAAGAGATCCGAGATTCTAGCGAGCAGACCCTGAAGCCATTGGAAACCAAAGTACAACATTACAACCCATCAATAGCTATTGAGAAAAAACATTCAGCTGTATTTATGTTTGTGTTTCTGCAACAGAACATTAAGAACTGTATTTATTTCAGCTATACCAACAGACAAGTGCTATGCAGTTACCAGCCCAACCCCACTGATGCCATAAGGCAGGGAAATAAGCATTCTCTGCAGGTATTTTCCCTCTAGTAGAGATGTATTATTATGTAGGTTGGCAAGAGGGTGATTTACAAAACACTGTGGTGTAGCAGAATGCCAGAGTAGAAACATGCATATTCCTTCATGAACATCAACAAACTAATAGATCAGCAAACATACAACAGAAGGAATTAAAAACAGAAGGTAAGTGAAAGCTCCAATTTAATCCAGCAAGGATCTATTTAATTAACACAGCACCGTGAACACACCTGGTCCCTGTAGATGTACCAGTATGTAACATTTGTATGATCCAACACATATATCATTACAGCCCAAAAAACTCGCCACTGAAATGGATCAGCCAAAGCACACTATCCACAACATCTCCCCTCTGCCATGATGGTTAATTTCATGAAGAGCCTTCAATTATATTTTTTAAAAGAAGGTAGTTGACCCAGAAAAATACTTTATTTCTTAGGTTTCCACAGTGCCACTGGCAGCAGCACCTGTAACAGTGCTCCTCAGCTGGACAACCAGGGGTGGAGCTCCCCATCAGAGGGGCAGCAGCTTGTGGCCCCACCTCCACGCCATCCCTACAGCCTTCCCTCTGCTTTGAAGCTCTGCTTGCTTTGAGAGGAGCAGAGACATAAACCTTAGCCCATTTCCCACCCACACCAAGTTCTGCAGTTCATGCAAAGGCTCATTAAGCAGCACAAGGGCACTGCTAAGAAAGGGCACCGCTCCATAGGCACGGGGGAGACACACAGCTGCCAGGGCACAGCACCTGCATCCAGGGTCAAACAGCTTTACAACTGTGTGTGACCTTGAAATGTTCCTGAGAAGCTGAAGAAATAAGCACACGAGATTTTCTCCAGATATCTCCCCAAATACTCAAGACATCTGCAGTATTCATGAGTGTACAGATACAAGGGGTTTCCTTGGAGGAACTCTGATCTACAGAGAAGACTCCTCAGATACGTGTCTTTCTGTCCCAGTAAAACACATATTTTTTTCCATAAACAAAATCTGGGTATTGAAAACCAAAAATTACCAGCCCAAAATGTGGTGCAGTACTTATATCTAGGACATCAGCAGAGAGTCAGAAAATACGAGACAATCCCCTCAGGATGGCGCGAGGAGACAGAGTGGGGAGTGAATCATCAGATTAACTCACCTCATTTATTGGTTCCAACTGTCCTTTTAGACATCCAGGATGAAGCAAAGGGAAACAAAATGAAAAAGACAAAAACAGGTTAGCAATGCTCAAATAACTTTAAATTTTCTGCCATGACATGCCCCAGCCTGGGATGAGCTTGAATTTCTGGCAAGACACTACCCTGTAGATATTAGAGGAAGGAGAAGTCTCCTGACTGGGCATCGGTTTCTGCTGCTTCCAGTCCTTCTCCATCAAGCTTCCTCTGCTCCTCCCTCCCCAGGAGTGAAATTCCCAAATCCATCCTGGAGCATGAAAGTCCTGCTCATGGCTCCTTGCTAATGGGGTATCACAAGTAACCACTTCTTTTCTTTCCTTTAATAACCTGTCTCTAATTGCAGCAGCTACTTGCTGCTGACAGCAAACTACATCAAAATTTTCCAGTGAAAAAAAAAAAAGGCTTTTCTCCAGATTCAGCCCATATCAATGCAGTTTCAGTGCCAACTTGTTGCAGCAACATTTCTAGGAAGGGATACAGACTGAATACTCTCCATTATGTACACACCACTGGGCACCTTCAGCCTCATCCTCAGATACGACTTGAAGAATACAAAAGATAGAAGTTAAATGCTTGAGCCACACACTCCAAAAATCCACACTGCAGCCACTGCCCCAAATCACAGCCAAGAAGAAGTCATTAAAAAACGAGTGTTTTATTCGCAAAGCCACCTTTGGAATATTATACTTGACTAATGTCATTTACAGTTGGAGACTTAGTAGCATTTCTGATGCCTGCTGAAATGTCTTTCCTATTGCATTCCCTTGATAATGCCTAAAAGTTTCCTAATTGTTCTGTCTTTCTGTAAGTGGAATCTCTAAAAAACAAACCCAAACAACACAAAACCACAGCACAGAACAAAACCCAAAACAAACAAAAAAACCCCAAACTTCATTCTACTCTTCCACATGTAGAAATTGGTTCCTAGCTTAACGCTCGTGACGGGCAAAACCAGCCTTTTATAAAGAAGGAGGGATGTAGAGGTTCCAAGAACTCTCCCATGGACCACGTTTTGGTGCAAGTCTCCCTTTTAAACTTCTTGGAAGCCAGTGCTTGCCAAACAGGCCACCACTTGTTAGAAGCACAAACTAAAATACTAGAAACCCGCAGTGCAATATGACAAAACAGCAATTACAGATAACCATGGACCAACTGTTAAAGAAAACTGTAAATGGCTTAAAGGGCTTTATCATTCCTTATTAATGCAAGGTTGCAGCCAAAGCTACAGTGGTTTAGCAAAGCTGCAAGGAGGATATTTAAATTGCTCTAAAACAAAGCAGCTGGATCCATGCCACTCAATCGAACACTGTAGCACGTGCCCTGAGAAGAAAGTGGCTTTTCCAAATGGCCCACAGGGATGCACGGCAGGCTCGTGTTAAACAGCCCTCCTGGTCACCATCAGTCACCATGACACGAACCCAGCCCTGTGTGCCACCAGCCCAAGGGCACGTGCAGCTGTCCCAAAGGTACCATGAAAAAGTGAGCCAGTGACCACCCACTAATCTCCACCAGGAAATAGGAGGGCAGGGATAAGAACTAGACATTATAGTGCTGAAGAGGTAAACAAGTCACAGGCACCATA
Organism: Empidonax traillii; assembly: GCF_003031625.1. Taxonomy (NCBI): domain Eukaryota; kingdom Metazoa; phylum Chordata; class Aves; order Passeriformes; family Tyrannidae; genus Empidonax; species Empidonax traillii. The sequence continues at coordinate 427,209 of NW_020955359.1, read as the reverse complement.
TAGGGCTGAAACGCAGGGCCCATGAAAGGAAAGCAAACACGACCACCTGTTCATCCACCTCACTCACACCAGGCAGAAGGGTCAGGGCTGGGGAAGAGCAGAGGTTTAGGGAAGGATGAGGCAGTGAGCTGGTGCTGGGGGATCCCTGAGAGCACAGCTGCTTCAATGTACTCAGCAACCCCCGGAGAAGGGCCCTGGGGTCGGGAAGGCACCGTCATGCCCTGCCACGTCATCCCAAGCTGGCTGAACAGAGAACAGAGAACAACCCAGACGAGAGTCTCCAGCTCCAAGTGAACCCCCATAAGGGCCAGGTGCATCCCTCTGCTGAGGCTGAGTGCAAGGCAGGGTGTGCCACCTCCACACCCCGCTGCGGGGCCCCAGTCCCAGAGTCTGCCCAGGCCTGGGTGGGGGTCACCTGCTCCAAGCCAGCACAAACACCAATCCCAACCGGGTCCACGGACCAGTGACAACATGCCACAGTGGCAGTGTCCCTGGGGATGCTGCAGCAGGGTGGGGTCCCCACTGGTGACAGACTGTATTGTGCCCCTGCAGTTACACCCCAGGAAAGACTCACAAGCTCCATTGCAGCGACCACCACAGCCTGGGGACAGTATGGTCCCCCTATCTACACATCCGCGAGTGGCCCCCCACCATGACTGACACGCTGGTGTGGCGATAACGCGGTATTGCTGCTGTTCTGAGTCCCCATCCGGGTAGCCCACCTTGTACCCACGGGCCCCGACGGCCGTGCTGCCGGAAGGTAGTGCCGTGTCCGGCCTCACTCGAGCCTCCTGCCGAGCCGGGGGGCCCGGGGAGCCCCGAAGGACACCGCGGGTCCACCCGAGGCAGCTCCCTCAGCATCCCCGCTCCCACCCGCCGGACGCGGCGGCGGCTCAGCCCCGAGCGGGAGGGAACGCGGGGGGAACGGAGAGGAGAGTGAAGGAGGACTCGGGACGGGGGTGCCGAGTGGCGTCGGTAGTGGGTTCTGTAGTAGCGCCCGGCCGGCCTGTGAGGCTGGAGATGCCCCGCTCGTGTTCATCGCGAACTGGGCGGCTGCGCTCGGAGCAACGGGTGGGAAACGGGCGGCTCAGGGGTCGCTCAGGGTCTGAACGAGCCCGACACTTCAGCCCCACAACGCTGGGTGAGCCCATCCATAACCCCCGCAGCCCGTGGCTCCCCGCAGACCAGGGCGCCTGTGCCTCTCTCCCCGCCGGTGCCCCCCACCCCGCCAGACTGTGCCCAGGCTGGAGGGGCCCATCGCATCTCAGCCTGCCCGCAGGGTTCAGCATCCTCCTCCCTCCACAAAGTCTTTGTGCAAAATGAGGACTCCCACGTCCCCGGGGTCATCCCGCTCCCCGCCAGAGAGAAGAGAGGCCCGAGGGCTGCTCGCCAAACCCGCGGGGATCCGCTCCCTCCCCGGGAGCAACAGCTGCCGGCCCCGCTCCTGCCCCGGCCCCGCCTGGCCCCTCGCCGGGAGCCGCTGTCGCCGCCGGGAACTCCTCCCCAGAAGTTACCCCGAAGTTGGGCACCCGCACCGGGCACGGAGGGGACAGGGGGGCCCCGCCGCGGCACCGCACGCGTCCCGCAGACGCCCCAGACACCCCGTCATCCCCGGGGCTCACCGGCGGCTCCGCACCCACCTGGATGTACGCCATGGCTCCGCGGGCGCGCCCGGCGCCTCCCGCCGCGCGGCTCCACCCGCGCCAGCCGCGCAGCAGCCGCAGCGGCACCGACACCGACACCGACACCGCCCCGGGCGGGGGCACCGGGGGGCGGCCCCCGCGGGCAGCACCGGCTCCGCGCCCGCGCAGCCACCGCCGGCCCGGGCGGACCCGCCGCCCCCGCGGGGCCGGGCGGAGGGAGCGGGGCTGGAGCTCCGAGCAGCTCCCGCCCGGCCCGGCCCTGCCCGCGGAGCCTCCGCGGGGCCGCAACAGGTCCGCCGCAGCGCGGGCGAACACTGACCTCCAGAGGGCCCGGCGCGGAAATTCAGGGATGCGAACCCCTCCTGGCCGCCGGGACACGGCGCCGGGGGAAGCGGGGCACGGCCGGGCGGGTGCGAGCGGTGGCCGTGGCGGATAAAGTGGTTTTACAGCAGCGTTTTGCCACGGAGAGTTCGCTGTGTGAGGGGATGCCACGGACACACCTGAGGTTCAACAGGGATGCGGATGTTTCATGAGGTTGAATGAACAAAACGTACACACTCACGCCTTCCCCGGCAGAGATGAGGTGGCTGGAGCAAGGAGGGAGTTGGCAACTCACAGACCTCAAAGAACATCGTGTCCCTGCGCTTATGTGTTGGGTCCAGCCAGAGGCAGGGTGGGAGGAAACGTGGTCTAGCAACGGGCAAATCCCACCGCATGGGTGGTTTGACCTGGAGAGCTCAAGTAGCAAAGCGCTCTTTTGAGGTCAAATTCTTGAAAGCACAGCAAAGTTGGGGATTTGGGGCTGTTCTCTTGAGCACCACCTTGGTGCCACACAAATTGGAGGTTTCCCGGCGTCCTGGTGTAAATAAAGTTTTCTGCCCTCGGTTTTGGAGGGCACTCCCAGGCTACAGTTCTGGCAGCAGTTTACAGCTCAGCCCAGCTGGATGATCGGCAATGGGTACAGGACACCTCCCTGAGTCACAACAGCCCTGACTCACAACATTTCAGTTTACTGTGGTGAATGGTAAAAGCATCTCCTGCTCTGGAGGATACTCCATTTTCAGATGTTGGCCAGACTAAGACCACTGGTGACTGCTGCTCCTTGTGGTCAGGAGGGAGCATCTGGGGCAGGATGTCTTTGGAAAGCTCTTGCATTACTGATCTCATTTAGTTGCCCATTTAAGTTCTCATTGAATTCAATGAAAACTCCTGTTGACTTCCGTAGGAGGGGTCATACTCTGAATGAAAAAAACCTAAATGCTCTTTTTCCCCAGGGAGAGCAGATACTGCTTTAGAAGAATAATTACCACAGTGAAGATAAGCAAGGAAAAAAGCCTGTAGTGCTTACGTGTTTCAGGCAGTTTTGAGCATATGATTAAACTGTGGTACAAGTTGTTTGTCAATTTTTGCTCTGCAGTTCTTTTTAATTTTACTTCTTTCCAAGTGCCAGTGTTTAAAATGTCAGCCTTTACTTTGAATATTGTTGCTCTTTTCACTACTGCCTTGATGTAGCTTGCAATCACTGAACACACAGATTTTTTTTTTCTCCTGTTGCAACATAATGGAGAGAGGCATAAGCTTTTCAGACAGATTTTTTGACTCCTTAAAGGCAGATTGCTGTGAGTCACAAAACTGTAGCATGCACTACACCAACATTATGTGCATGTTTTTACTTACCCCTTTAAAAATGTTTGGGGCAGAGAAAGACCAAATGCTGCATCACTTGCCACTGACTTTTTTGGTTGACACAAAAAAGAAGAGCAAAAGAAGTTTTATGTGGAGAGGGTGCCAATACTATTGATTTGTGTGTTAAAAAAATGCCCTTCCCCCCCACCATGCTTTAATAGCAGATTGTAGCACAAATGAGATAGATGTGCTTCCCTTGCACAATCATACATATACATGCATTTAAGTGCCTTTCACACTGTCACACAAAGGCTTTTAGATTACATTCTCCCAGCACACACATTCACTAAGCAAACACAGCTCTAACCCAGGGAATATGATGGATTCGAAACAGTAGACAGGTGGTTATTGTAAAATCTAATTTCAAATCTGCATATGGCTGATGCTCTGATTAAGCTCTGCTTCTTCAGCACTCAGAATAAACAGACCCATTTGACATGATGACAACATAACCTTTGGATGTCCTTTGCTGTGCACGCTCTGTGTCTGATAAGACACATTCCATACTTCCCACATGTGATGGCTGTGATGCAGATGGTGAGACTTGCAAATGCAGAATTTCTAAGCAGAAAACAAGGAAATGAATACTGCTTTTGCAGAATATGATTTTATGATAGATTTCTAGCCTTCCTGGTATTAATACACACTGGGAATAACATCACCTTCATCCAAAGCATGCACTCAAATCATTACAACCAGCCCAGCAAGTAGCAAAATGTACTTCCAGCAGAGCAAATCAGTTCAGCAGCTTCTCAGCCAAACCAGAGCCAGGGCTGTTGGTATTCAAAATGCCATGCCATGGCCAAACCTAGCCAAAGACTTTCATCCTCTTCATGCCTTAAAGTTAAGGGAGAGGAGCAGCACTCTGAAAAAGTAGAGAAAGAAAGGACAGGAAGGCAATCTGATGGCTATTTCAGAGGATTTTCATCTGAATCCTCCTAAAGGACAGTGCTTCCTACTGCAAGAGAGAAGCAAAGAGAAAAGTGGCTATGCAAGGTAAGATGAGATGTCTTCCTCTGCTGTTCATGTGCCTTATCCTTACTATCACCACTTGAACTTGCTGGAATAACCAGCCACCACTCTGCCTAAAAATAGGCTCCTTATCTCCAGATGTTTTTATAAATGGCAAGTCCCTGTAGCTGGTGCTTCCCCATTGCTGTTGACAACCTATAAAGGTCCAGCTTCTCACTGTTACAGAATTGGCTTCATTTCCCCACAGCATCATCCCTGCAATAAAGGCTTCTTCAATTCACTCTTCCAGAGCCATCTCTAGCAACGTGTTTGTCTCCTTGCAGGTGCCATGGAAATGCAGTTTCTTACCCTCAGTGGTTTCTCAGGCCTTTTTCTGCTTTGGCCTTGTACCCTGAAGGGGCAATTCCTTAAAGTTTTATTCAAGAATTTCTAGGAAAACAGGAGCTGTTCCCTACAATTTGCTCCCAGGAGAGAGGAAGGACTGGTGGGCACTGCATGGAAACCCCCAGCAACGGAGTGGTACACAAGAGAGAGAACTGGGGAAATACCCCTCTGGGAGTGCAGGCCAGGCTCTGAGAAAATCTATCCCAGCTGTAGAAATAGGAAAGCAGCAAAGTACTCACCTGCCTTTACCCCAGCAGAGCCCTGACACACCGTGTAGGGGTGAGGGATGGTTTGCTCTGGGGCAGGACAGCTCTGCCTCACTGGCCCCACACCTCACAGTCTTCCAGGAGCAACGATTAGCTTTGACTTTGCCATAGGGGCTTGTATTTATTCTATCTCTAGGAGTGACTCAGTGTCAGGGGCTGTGTCAGAAAATGCCTGAAGTGACCTGAGCTGAGCTCTGTTTCCTGCTGATAACACAGGTGCAAGCTCAGCCCCACTGGCTGCCTCCCAAGCTCATGTGCAGGTCCCCTTCAATCCTTTCTTCCAAATTCCCACCTGACATCATGCCCAGACAGCTTGTTCAGAGTAGGAAAAGGTCCTTCTAGATCATTCCTGATGTACTCCAGGGATCAGCAAGAAGCCTGGGCTCCAGTGCCTCTGTCCCAGGCTCTGGTCTCTTGAGGCATGAGAGGGTCAAAGCAATGGATCTTGTGCCAGTGATGTTGCAGTTTCCAGCAGGAACTGGGCTGACATCAGTGTGACAAACACAAATTCCAGCTCCTGACAAAAGGGGAAGGTTTTACAACCCATTCCCATGACTCATCCAGCCTTTGGTCTCAACTGCCTCTAAATCAGCCCATCGACACAGTGGACACCTGTGAAT
>NW_020955359.1:373027-421133 GCF_003031625.1 Empidonax traillii | reverse complement strand
ATCCCTTTCTGGTCTGGCATTACCTACCCCAGGATCTCCCTCTTGTCACATCTCCAGGACCCAACTCACATCTGTAGCCAGGAGGAACCGGATGGTGCTGTGCCCTGGAAGCTCTCCTGTGCTTCACTTCAGAGGCAGGCTCTGCTGATGCTGCATCTTGCAGCACATCAGGGTTATTAACTGGCCACCTGGCAGCTCCCTAATTGGCAGTATCAGTAAAAGCACATTTTTCTCCTTTCTTAAATCTCCAAATAAAGGGGATAAATTTGATCTAAAATCCTCAGATCCTCATCGCCTCGTATAATTTGTAATGGCCTTGCTTATGCCATAAAAATTACAGCTACTTTCTTGCACTCACACACTTTCTGGTTTGTCTTTAACATGCACTCTGGCAGGGAACTGAATGACACAGCATAATCTGCTAAAGCTATTTCTATAGTAAACAGAGATAAAAACCACAGCCAAAGGGCACGCAGCCTCCGAGGAAGCGAGCGCCGCGTATTATTGTCTCCAGCACTCGAATCCAAGTTCCCGCTCAAAGGAAACCTGTCCCCAGGGGGAGCCGTCACCGCCCGGTGAAGTCGTGCCCTGTTCCAACACTGAGCACGTCCCTGCACTGGTCCGGCACGACAGAGCCCTCGGTGGCTTCAGGCGGTGTCACCCGTGTGAGCCGAGTGTCACCAGCTGACCGTGTGGAAGGGGAATGGTGTCTGCTAGGTCACAAGTGTAAATACGAATTTGAGGTCATGTTCAACGACATAATTTTTGCAATAAAGACAGGACCTCTGTGACCTGTGACTCACTTGCTCGCAGAGTCCCCCCGGCTCGGTGCAGCTTCAGCAGCGGGAGAGAAGTGCCTCGGAGAAGGCACGGAGCCACTGAGACTCTTCTGCTTTGGAACTCACTCCCTGCATTGAGGCCAAAAAAGCTTGGATACGGTAGGCTTTGGGTCACGCTAAAAAGGCTAGAGTATTTTCAGACTTCCGAGGAGAGAATGTTGTATTTATAGGGAAGTTTAGTTTTTCGGTTGCTTTTGTAATTCATTTTGTTTATGACTGGTTTATTCAAGCTGTAGGGATGAGAAGTTAGCTGCTAGATTTCTTTTCCAGGCTCACATTTCTAACTGTTTGCAGGCATAGGACAGAGCTATTTTTGTAATATAAGTCATTACAGAAAGAATATCTCACAATCCCTACTGAAGCAAATTCCTAAGGAAGCAAGCTCTATTTTTAAAGTAAATTTCTACTTCATATTTGTTTTACTGAGAAACGAGCCACATCAGCCTGTCTGAGGCTGAGCAGTATTCCCATGCCTCGGGAAGACAAATTCAAGAGAATGAGAATCTCTCCTACCCAGAGGAGCTGGGTGGGAGCTGCAGAAGTGGCTTCCCAAGCACCAGGGGATTGGGTGTGATCCTGGTGAAGGGGCTGAGCAAATGAGGGACAGAACCCCAGCCTTCAAAGTGACACAACTTTGGAGATAAAGGTACTCAAGACACTTTCAGCACCCACCTTAGAAAGTAAGACAATATCTTCTAGGAAAGCCAGAGTGTGAGATTTTATAGAATAAGGCAAACTCAGTCTCAACATCATCTCTCTGAGACTCAGGGATAAAACTGTAAGATAAATGCTGAGAGCTTTGGTTGTGTTACAGACTCATGGATGATTTATTTTAGAAGAACAGTCTCATCCCCTGGAAGTTGTCCGAATAACTGTGCTATGACTCTTCCCATTTGATTCACACTAATTTAATAAGTCACAATTCCTATTCATAGGAGCATTAAAAACCGTATCAAACCTAGAAAGTGGACAGGAAGGAATTGGCATTTACAGGTTTCTCCTTTCCAGCAGTGGCTTAAAGATGTAAGTTAACACAGAAACAGATGTGGTCAGGCACACCTTCTTCAACTGAATCACCAAGGCATTACAACAGCCCTGGACCATGCAGCTGTAAAATGTAGCAAAAGTTATCCAAACCCACTTAAATATGGCTGTAAGAGAAAAGCTTTTAGGCTATGAAACAAGTTACCAAAACAGAAGAATAGAGATTGTTTAAAGCTGTTGGAAAAAAAAACAATATCAACAGCATCGAAACCCACTTTCAAGCTGCGAAGGAGCAGCTACAGGAATGAGTTCAGAATTATTCAGCTGCAAATACCAAATCATCATTTGCAAAAACATGCCCAAGTCAGCTTCAGAATTCAACAGGTTCAGAAGGGCAGGACTATTTTTATGACAAAAGGTTCTGTTTCCAATCATTCCCTCACAGCAGCAGAGACCCTTACATCTGCTTTTCCCATTTTGCACATCTCATTAAGCAGATGTGCAAAATACTGTTTCATGGCAGTGGAACTAAACTTGGTGGGTTAAAGGGGCAGTTTGCATTCTAAAGCACTGCAGGGCTGTAACTGAGAAATAAATGTAATTCCTGAATATTTCTGCCTTGAAGGGACCTCGGTTTCACCTGTTTCTGTTGTTCCATTCTTTTCGTTTCTCCCCGTTCCTCTGCATTTACCCCGCAGCACTTTCAGTAGGACACAGCTCTGCTGAAGAGTGAGGCTGCAATCCAGCTAAATGCAACCAGTATAAATGAACTGAGTCCTTTCTGAATTAAAATTTCCTTCTCACAAGGAATCTCTCTGGACAGTAATGGAAACCAAAATCACTACACACAGCAACCCACACCATGCTCTCTGACACTCAGAGCTGAACTGTGGAGGCAAACCTGTCTTCATCACAGACTGAGCGAACCTCACATACAGAAGTCTGCTAAAATCCAGGTGATAACATTACTCCTTGCTGCTGGGTATTCCCCTGGGTGTCTGACTGAAAACACTGTCCTTACAGATCAGGTGGTAACACGTTAGATCTTGGGGTTGCTCCCTATATGGTCCTAAGAGCTGGACACGATGATCCTTGTGGGGCCCTTCCAGCTCAGCATATTCTGCAATTCTGTGATTACACAGGTAGCAGCACATTATGTTCCTCCCCCATAATGTGCCCAGTAACTTGCAGCTGATTGAGTGATGCTGTCAGGGAATGAGATGCTGTCCCTGTTCCTGAGCAATGTCCTGGTGTGTGTCCAGCCCCATCTACGACCTCATCCCGCTGTGCCAATAGCTCAGCCTGCATCACCTGCCATCATGGGTGACAAACTGCATTCTCACTGGCCTCAGAAAAGCAGTTTATGTGAGTCAAGGACTGCATTAGCCCTTTCCCAAGGGAGGAAGCTTACTTGCCCTCCTCCCTGCAGCATCCCTTTTACAGCGTTGAACTGGGGACCTCGTTAGCAACACAAGTTTCCAAGCAGAAAAGGGAAAAAAGTAAATCTGATCTCATCCTGGCTTCCTCCCCCACTGGAAGAAATGGAGCAGCAGTGACCAGCATGTGATCACCATCCTGTCCCCATTCCGCAGGGATGCCATTAAAAGGTTATGAAAATACTGTGAGGGAGGGAGAAGGGAGATATCTGTCTGCTCCCTTTGCTGCAAGGGCCTGCTCCCTCTACAAGCCTGGAACCATCACAGGAAGGGGAAGTTTGCTGAAAACAAACCCTCAGTGCTCTCAAGGGTCAAAGATGTGCCAGAACAGCCTATGCCGGTATGTGCAGGGTCCTGTGTTCAATCAGAGAAGCACATTATTCACCCAAAATTAACCTTCTGCTCTGCAACTCAAAAGTTTTTGGGGCAGCTGTGTTTGCTGACCACTGAGAGTGAGCAGTTTTATACAAATAAAATACCTGTGCACTTCAGATACAGCTACACCAATGGCAGTCGGGCAAATAGATACTCAAACTATTGCCCCACCAGAGCCCTTTGATATTAAAGTCTCATTATGAGGGGTTTTATCAGCCAGAGATAAATTTTACCACTGAAATGATCCTTTTTCGGGGTCCCTCCAGCAGCCAGAGACAGCTGAACAGCACTTTCACCAGCTGACACTTCAGAAGGCAGGAGGCAGCGCTCACACCACATCTTCTTCCACAAGAGATACGAGCTCTGAAAGCTTCGGCTGAAGAATTTCATGCAAAACCCCTGGTTTTCCCTCAGACAAGCTGGCACATTTTCCATGGAGGGCTGAGTCTTCTGATGACCATCCAGGTAGTTACCATCTCCCCCAAGGGGATGCACCTGCCCCTCCTTACAGCCTGGCTGCTGCCTTCCCCACTTACCCCTTTCTCCCACCATCTTCTCTCCTGTTTATCTATGTGGATGTTTCTGTTGTCACTCTAAGTCAGATACTAATCTCAGCCAACAGCATCTCACTATAATTAGCTCTTAATTGCCACTTAACACAGAGATTGCTTTGGAAGACCATAACAATTCTTCCTTGAGGAATTATTTGAGTGTTAAAAGCTCATTATGTGCCCCTATACACGTTTTGGATAATGAGAATTGTTTCAAGAGGCAAATTTAAAACACCACTGTGCACACAGGCTCTGCACACAAGATTTATAGGGTTTCTTGGAGCACTAGTAGCATTTTCATGTAACAAACCGCAGAAGTCAGTGTGCTTTGCTACCAGCCTCCCTCCCTCACACACCCACCACGTCTTTATACTGAAAGCAGGAACATTTTAAGAAGCACCTGTAAAATGTGATGGGTAAATGTCACAGTAAAGTTGCATTGCTACTGCTCTGTTGGAATTGCTGTCCTCAGCCAGGTGCAAGCTATCATAAAGACTCTCCACTTCAAGGTAGACAGCACTCAAGGAGCCAGGAGATAAGCACATTGTTAGAAGAAACTCATCCTTAGGCATATACAAAGCTTTGGCCAAGACTCGCTTTGTTCCTGAACAGGTCAGACTCCTGAGAGATTTGAAAATGGACAATTTGTCAAATTCTTAACAAGATCTCCAGTGTTCTCACAGCAGAAGCTACAAGTGAGTGCCGGTCTGCTCTATTTAGTCATCTAGCTGTCAGGGCAACAGTGAGGAGAAAGAGAAGCCTGATTCTTCTCAGGTACTGCCCCATGCACACTGTGCCAACAGGCAGTTTAGTGTCTGTTTGCAGTGCTCTGGAAAACACCACACTCAAATAAAAGGGGAGAAATGGGCCAACTGGTTTCTCAGAGCCTACTGCTGCTCTTCTCTCCATTTCCCTTGTTGTTTTTTGTTTGTTTGGTGGTTGTTTTTGTGGGGGGTTTTGTTTTTGTTTCTTTTACTGTTCAGGAGATGTTATTAGTTTTAGTAGGGTCTGAACGGCTGCTGAGCTCCAGTAGCTTCTGGGAAAACATACAGGCTCTGTACGGAAATATTTTTTTGGAGAAGTTCCCATGATTCACAATCCTCATGACTAGCAAGTTTCTCCTTTTCGAAACACACTTAAACAAGACTCCAAGGGCACACGACAAAAAGAGGTGTCAGAAGTCACAGTCACACCCTCTATACAACCACCTCTTGGGCAGCAGCCCCTCCGCCAGCAAATGGACCTGGAGCTCAGAACTGCATGGAATACCAGTTCCAGGAAGGCTCTGAAAAACCCTCCCTGCAGAAGCCAAGCCTGCACGACCAATTTGAGTGAAGTGAAAGTCTGTAAGTGCCTGTTGATTTGATGGTTTTTATGCCTAAACGTGGTCCTAGGAGGAGAACTTCCAAGAAGCAGTAGGAATATATTCCTAAATGCATTGCACAGCGCAGAGAAGTCTTTTGCAACAGAAATAGAGGAATGACTCATTTCCTCTATAGCGGCTGCTCCAGCGTTTCACTCGCACAGGCAGTGGAGCAGCTCCCTGTGCCATGCCAGGAGGAACGGGGAAACTCAAGAGCAGTTTCCAGCACATGGAAACCGAACTGAATTTCACAAGGACTTGTCTTTAAAACCAGTGATCCCCCATTGTCCTCTGTCAGAGCACAGGAGACAGATTCACAAACTGTGCCCCAACACTCCCTCCCCTCATGGGAGTTTAGGATGTCAGCATTTTAATTTTGCACAGGATTAAACCTTGAAAGAGTGAGCCAAGAGTTGCCCTCTCTGTTACCCTTCTCTGAAGCAGGACTAGTAAGCACAGGGATTTGTCAGTGAATTCATCTCCAGGTTTCTCTTCTCCCCTACTTGAAACTGGAAAGGAGTGGACTGAAATCACAGGGGAGAAGTGGGCTATCAGTTGGACTTTGCTGCAGCTCTTCCTCTGTTTCTACAGCTATTGGGTTTCTGTCAGCACAGTGAGACTTTTCACAGCAACCCTTCCAGTTTCTCCACTATGAATCTGCCATAAGGGTAATTTTTCTTCTTTAATTTGATAGCTAGTAACCTTCACAGTTCCATCAAGCCTATCTCCTAGATACCTTACATCCCCCTTTCTTTCCCCTGCCCAGATTATTGTATTGACTCTGTGGGAGAGATAAAAGCCAATAGAGGAAGCTTTGGTCTGGTTGTTGTTGTTTTGTGGTTTTGTTTGTTTGTTTGTTTTTTGTTTTTTGGTTTTTTTTTTTTGGGGGGGGGAAGTGGGGGAAACTCCCAGGGGTCTCAAGACAAGCAGCCTGTAACTGGAGTAGATAGAAATTTTCCAAGTCTCTGAATCAGCACTGCTGTCCTTTATAAGGAAAAAAATAAGGCTTCCTCAACACAGAGACTGGTACATGGTGACATTTGATGCACACGTTTGTAACAACCTTTAAGCATTTTGCATAAAAATTGTTAGTTGAATCCACAGGCTGTTTACAGCCACAGAACACACAGTACCTATAGCTCTCTTGCTGATGAATATTACAGTGCTTTGAATCTCTTACAAAGCAGTTGCAAACATGCCAAGTCTTGGTTACCTATTTAAAATGGAGCACTGCAGGCACAGGCACAAGAGCAGAGATAGTCTCTTAACTAGGCATCCCAAATATTTAAGAAACCCAGGCAGAGCTATCCATGGTCAGCCTTCCATATCCTGCTTGTTTTAGAGCTGGGAGCTACTCCAACCCCTCGAGTAAGCACAGCACTGCTCCAAAGCATCAACAAGCACTGAAGACAAATCCGTGTGCTCTAAGAGGTGCTGGTCCTCGCCTCTGCAATGACCACCAGCTTCCTAGTGCTGTTGGCCCAACAAAAGTGGGTCTGGCTGCTCTTCTGCTGGCAACTCAAATATGTGTCACCTACCTCAGGGAAGACTCACCAGGCACATTTTTAAAGAGGTGACACAGGAAACAAAACAGCCTGGAACAGCAAATTTCTCATGTCTGAACTCTTTTGGAGCCTTATGGAAATGGGATGCACAAATAAGAGTCCCTTCCCTTCCAGGCAGCTTTAACTTGCTTTAGCGGTATTTAATCAGCAATTCACTACTGACCTTGGCTGCATTACAAGGGACGTATTTGCACAGGGATGGAAAGGTTTTAAACAATTTATCCAAAGAGTTGGATGCAAACAGGCTTTTCTTTAAACATCAAGCATGCAAGTCCTTAGGCCAGTTAATTTTTTGTTAACAGGTTTATCATGAAAGGAAAGGCCTGTGTTTCCTTTAATGATTTTCTGCTGAATAGAAACTCAGGCTTCAGAGAAATACTTCAGAGCAAAGAATGAATGGAGACCAGAGGATGGTTATTGCTTTTAAAAGGAAGCCATTAATAAGAGATAATGTTATGAGAGGTAAGGTTCTAAATACATTTCCACCACGCTGACTTGGGTGTCTGAGTGCTGACACTAAAGGAATGACATTTTCCCAGTCTTTGCCAGCGAGAAGTGCTGGGCTGCCTCAGCACTGTGCCAGCAACTGCTGCCCCTCTCACAGAAGCTACTCCCTGCGAGGCAAAGGCCGGTACACAAAGATCTGCAGATCGTTATTTTCAGCCTGCTTTGATTCAATGATTAAAAAGCTCAGGGCCTTGCTGTTATTTCATTCTTTAATAGGGAACATCAGCACAAGCTCTAAGTGTATAGTTCTAGCATCTTACCAAAGACTAATAAAGGACAGGTAACTTGCTGGCCCATCCCCAAAACTCCTGCTGGCTCCAGAAGGACTTTTTCCATATTTAATAAAGCACGACCTACACAGTTTGGAACAGAGAGATGTCTGTACATGCCACGCTGAAGAGATCACTCAGATACTGTGAAACCAAGTCCTAGCTTTTTATGAAGCAACAGAAAAAGCAGATTTGCAGCAACCTAAAACTGGAGGCAGGGAAACAAGGACTGAATCCTCCTTAACCTCTAAGCAGGACAACCACAAACCCCAACGTGCTCCATTTCAAAAGTCAGCAACACCACAGAGGTGCCAGCCGTGCTTTCCTCTCTCTTCTAGCTCTCCTCCCACGTCCCTCTGCACAGCTCCCAAGGTGTGGACTTCCTGCTTTCCCATGGCTTTGCCACTTTAGTATTCTCCTCCCAAAGAGCACACAGACCTGCCAATCACAGTTCTGTGGCCGCAGAACTTTTCTTTTACTGAAAAAAAGATAACAAGGAATTTAAATCTTGAGGCATAAGTGCTTTAACACAGCTGTTTATTACTACAGTGAAATATTCAAACAAAACCACCAACTTTTTATGGAAACAATAAAAGTGCAAATGTATTTTGGTATTAAATAGGAAATGAATTTATAAACGTTTCATTAAAATGGGCTGACACTTTGAGCCTTTAAACACTTTAAAACAAACCAAAACAATAGCAGCTGAACACTTCAGTTTAATCTTTGGTCTTATGATTAACCAGGAAAAAAATAATTGTACCAAGAATGTCCATTACAAACAGACACTTAAAATTTACATTACTCTGCAGAGATTCAAAATCAAGAGGAATGTTTGCAAGATATTTGGTCAGATAAAATACAATAATGCCTTTGAGAAATACACAGCATTTTTCAATGCAAAATGAAATCACATATATGAATTTTGGTACTGAAAATAAACTTAATTCTCTTTCAGGTGTGATTCCTCTTCCCAATTAATGTTCAATAGAACAACTTCATTTGCACAGTCAAAACTAGGTTGCAGGTAAGAGAACCAAGAACTCACATTACGGGTAAATAACATGCTCTTTCCTCTGTGTTTGTGTTTCAGTTTACACGCACAGAGGGAACCACTCTGAACCTGTGGTACATTATAACAGCCACAACCTTGAAAAACAGGTACTCAGAACCTCGTTCTGTGTGCACTACCCATGGGCTAGGAGGGGAGGAAGAAGGCAAAAGGCCCACAGGATTACTCATATGGGTCAAGTTCTCTTTACACCTCCTTGCAGATAAGGCCCTCTGACCGCTCCAGCACGCTGCAGGTACCTGTGCTGTCCACCTGCTGTGGAGTAAGATGGACACTGTAACAGGACCCAACTTTTATCAGCTCCTTTTGTCGATCGTATTCATGAACGCATGCTTTAGAGCAGACAAGAAAAATACATTTAGTATCTCAATTGTACAACTGAGACACAAGTTAATCCAATCCAAGAGATTTTCTCAGACCTCTCACCACCTGCACACGCATTGCCTTATGGCAGGATGCCCTCCCTCTTCAAGAAAGTTCACCCAAGCCTAAGGTGAAAGCAAACACATGAAGTTTTCTCCCATCACCACCCATCACAAACTCAAAAATGCCTTGCTGAGCATAAACGCACACTGAAGATCTGCCTGCATGGCTAAAAACAGAGGGTTTGCCTCACTTTTCATCCTGATTCAACTGCTTTGGAAATACTGTCAAAGCAAAACCCACCTTAATCTCTTTTCCCTACACTCCAAATCTGATTGTTTTCAGTATCTCTCTTCCAATTTTACCCTGTGTTCTTTGGCTTGTTTGCAGCATTTCTTCACTGAGAGTTTACCATCATCCTCATCCCTCAGCTCAACTTTCATTTTCTAAACTATTTACATTCTCCACCATCTCTGTCATGCGTTTTCCAATGCCAATCTCTTTTCCTGGCCTTACTATATATTAATGAGAAAATCCTTCCCAAATCTATTTCAAGATTTTCCTGTATTGTGGCAATACTAAACAATACTAAACAAATATGCATCTACCTTTTCAGAAAGAGACAGGGATGCAGTGATGTAAACTGACAGACAGCTGACTGAAGCGGTCATGATGCCAGAATTAACAGCTAAAGGGCTTTTATGTCATGAGTTCAGGCAGCGACAATACCCTAGGCTGGCCGTCTGGTTCTTCTTTGGGCAAAAGATTCAATGGCTTTGATCGCAGAACTGCATCTTATTTTAAATACCAAGGAACACGAGTCTGGAAAAATAGAACATATCATGGTCTGCTACCAAAAAAATCCCGGAAATACCAAGGTAGCTGACTTACTCTTAAATACCATGTGCAAAGAACATTTGATCAATACTACCTATAAATACACTATTTGTATTTGTAGAAGGAAGCACAGTGCTTCGAATACAAAAATAACCCAGCTTGCGGGTGTGACCTAAGGCTATAATTACCTGAAAATAAGACTGCAAGAGCAGTTAAAAAAATAGACAGAAGTAGGCAAACATATGCCTAGGGAGTGTTTCCACTTAGAAAAATAGATTTTTATAAAGCTTCATAGATTTTGAAAATGTTTGTTTTGTGCTCTGATGCACAGAGCTGTGAATAAGTCACACTGGTACATCGAGGAGAGGAGGAACAGATTAGTAACTTCAAGTTATCCTAAAGCTTCCCAGAAGTTACACTTGGTCCTTCATAATTCTTTTCAGAGTGCTCACCTAGGACACAGTAATAAGTCATAAGGCACACACTCCTAGACACCAGCAATTCAGCAACACATTTTGGCCCTTAACACATCAAATACTTGAGCAGGTGACCAAACAAAGCAAGGATTTGAAATTCTGACTTTGCTGACACCCTGGCACATCAGGTTCCTGTACAGCAGGTACCTGCACTGGGAGCTAAGGACACTTGCAAAGCTGGATGCATTACAACTCAACAGGTTATTCCAGAACTGGGACATAACAAGGCAAGAAGTGGAAACATCTGCCTGATGTTTATACTTAAAGGACACCAGAATCGGTGGTGTAAAACTACCACTGTACCACAAATTAGTGCTAAATAATTTTTAAGTACCCTGAAATATTTTGTTTCCTCCTTCCCATAATAAAATAATGATTTGCTATGACACAGCACTAAAAAATCCCGTCAGGTTATTTGGTTCAAACACTGACACAATCAGACAACTGGTTAGGCAGTCATCCAAAAATCCCACCAAACTCCTACCAGGGAGCAGGAGGGTGCAGCAGGTCAGCTTTGGCACTGAGATTTGGTCTGCTTTAAGGTTTGTTACAAAAAATAATACAGAATTTGTTAGTTTTGTTGTTGGTCCTTGAGGTAAAGCAAATTCTAAGAAAATAATACTTGAATATGGGAACAAATACTAAAACTCAACTAGAACCCACAAATGAACCTCAGAGTATTTCTTTAAAAGGTTTTCTTTAGGATGATCCAAACACCACTCCTTTAACAAAATACTAATGCCTCCTCCATAGCAATGTTTAGTGCAGCCAATTACCCTAAAAATAAGGCCTTTGTGAAAATAAAGTGCTAATTGTTTCTTTTTATCTCTATTTTAATCCTTTGTTACAACCCTCACTGGAACACAGCAATGTCCAACTACGTTTGCATATTGCCTCTAGAGAGGCTTCACTTCTTCCCTCAATTTCTTATTAACATGTTATATTTCTATTCAGCACAATGTGCTCTATTACACAGGAAATTTAAAGCATGGCAACTGAGCATTTCAAGCTGTGATCCACATCCATGCTCTAGTGCTCACTGCATTTTAAGAGCATCTTGGTATGTTGAAAGGGGGTTGTTTGCACTTACAGGATTTCTAATTACCAAACGGATTTTCTGTCATAAAAGGCAAATCTCAAAAAGAAAAAGGTCAATTTTGCCACTAAGACAAAAGTTAAAGTGGCTTTCTAAAAATGTCAGTTCGAGCCTGTTAGTTTGCAAACAAGTCAACTGAACGCAAGACTTTTCCACTAAGGCACTTCCCCAGAAATTTCACAATTTTCCCACGTACAACCAACGAGACTCAATAACAAGAATCACAATTTCAGTCTTGGTCTCCGGATTCCAAGTTTTCTCAGGTCAGGGACAAAACCACAGAACCACATTTAATCAGGTTCCACCTTCCTCAGGCTCTTGAAGGACCACTGGGCTGGGATTGTGCATCGCCTTGGAAGGGTCCACGGGGTGACACCAGCTCATTCTGCCAGCGGCACCTGCTTGGCCTCAGCGATGTGCCCGCATGGGGAGGGCACTGGCCGCAAGTACCGGGGACTGCTGTACATCCTGATGATGTGCGGGGCCTGGATCCAGGTGCTGATCAGCTGGAAGGCCACGAGGTCCAGCGTGGGCCCGTCGAAGGCAGCCAGCAAGTTCACAGGGGCGGCTTCCTTGAGGAACCGGGGCAGCGCCACAGCCTCGGGGATGCTGGTGTTGCCCAGGAAGAAATCCATCAGCACCTGCTTGCGCAGGCAGTCCCTGAGATACAGCACCAGGTCCTCCAGCCGCTCCACCAGGAACCGTTCATCCCAGGCCTCCAAGGGCCCCCGCAGCAGCACAGAGAAGAGAGCCGTCTTCAGGATGTAGGAGGAGAGCACCCGGCCCCACTGGGAGCAGAAGGGCTCCTCCAGACCCTGCCCGCGGAGGTCCCGCAGGCCCTTGAGGATCTGCAGGCACTTGAGGTGGCAGGAGGAGGCCGGGGCCTGTTCCTTCAGCCAGCCCAGCAGCCGCTGCTCCTGCCGCGAAGCATTGAGGCCCCAGAGAGCATCGGGGGTCGGGGGACCCGGCGAGTTCTGGGGCGGCAGGGCTGTGAGGTAGAGCGCGTCGCCGAGAGGGATGGCCGGGATGAGGCGCACGGCCATGGAGATGTGGCAGCAGACGTAGTCGGAGCAGGGCAGGATGTGCAGCGTGGGTGGGTGCCCGGGGCAGGCCGAGAGGCTGATGCGGCAGCGCTCCTGCAGCCGGTACCGCACGGCGCCCAGGCAGCGCTGCAGATGGCCCTGGAACCAGCGCAGCACCAGCCCCGAGGAGAGGTGGCTGCGGCCCTGCAGCTCCACGCAGAAGCCCTCGGCGAAGGGCCGGCAGCGCCGGGACCAGCCGTCCCTCGCCCGCAGGCCGCACACGAAGTCGCCGCGGGGCCCCAACTCGTGGGCGCAGCGCGGCTGCGGCTCCAAGTGCGGCGGCAGCCGCAGGGGCACCAGGATGTCGAAGCAGTCGGGGCTGCGCACCTTGTGCTGCTCGTAGGCGCTGCCGATGCGAACGAAGTCCCCGCGGAGGCTGAGGGCGAGCGGGCCGGGCTGCAGCCCCTGCGCCTTGGCGGCGCGGACCAGCTCGGCCACCACCCGCCCGACGTGCGCCTTGCTGTGGCCCAGCACGTGCGGGGACACCCGCAGCTGCCGCTCGTGGAACCGCTCCAGGGCCCCGCGCCGCGCCCCCGCCGCCCACCGCGCCCCGCCGCGCCGGGCACCGCCGCCCGCCGCGCCGCAGCACCGGGCGAGCAGGCAGCCCAGGAGCAGCAGCGCCGAGCCCTTCAGCAGCGGCACTCCGGACCCCGCCGCCTCCTCCGGCCCCGCCGCGTCCCCCGCGCCCTCGCCGGCCGCGCCGCCGCGCAGCGCCTGGTAGAGGCAGAGGAGCGCGGTGCAGAGCGCGGTGAGCAGCGGCCAGAAGCCGCGCACGCCAAGGGGGGAGGCGGGCAGGGCTCGGCGGGGGCTCGGGCCGCGGGGGGAGCCGCCGCCCGGCCCCACGGGCGGGGAGCGCCCGCCCCCGCCGGCCCCCTCCTCCTCCGCCGCCCCGGCCGCCCCCAGCGCGGGCCGCGCCGCTGCTGCCCCCGGTCTCGCCGCGCCCCTGCCTGCCCCGGCCGCCGCTCCGCTGCCGGGCTTCCTCTTCCGACGGACGCGGCCCCGCGTCAGCCGCCGGCTGAGCTCAGAGGAAATGCCGCGGGCGGCGGCCCGAGGGCCGGGGGCGTTGTCCGACGGGGGCCGGCCCGGGGCGGGGAGCGGCGGGGGCCGCCCGCCAGGTCTCCGTTTCCCGCCCTCTCGCCGGGGGAGCCGCTCCGAGCCTGCCGAGTCCCGGCGGCCCCGAAAGCAGAGGGAGACCCCCCCTCCGGGACCACGGGGCAAGTGGTTCCGCGCCCCCCTCACCGCCGCACGGCGCTGCGGGGTGTTCTGATGTGGAGCCGGGTGTTTCTGTACCCCCGCACCGGGGCACGGCGGTGTCGGGGACCGCTGCTGCCCGCGCTGCGGTGCCGTGTCTCCAGCTCCACGATGCACGTTTTTTTCCTCGAATAAAAAGTGCTACAGGCCTGTCCCGCTGCAGGGGAGGCCCTCCGGTTCCCGGCTCTGCCTGAGGGATTCGGTGCCAAAGGAACAGCAAAGCTGTCACTGCCAGTGCACCAGAGATGGGCTGCTGCCTTACTAACAGTTGCTTGCAGTCAGAAACGTTCAAAAGCCTCGAATTTTTTACCTTGTGCCCAAATATTCAGACATTAACAAATTAAAAAGGAAGAAATAGCCCTGGCATATATCTGCACAGATACCTGAGATAATTTTAAAACATATTTTGCTGGAAGTATGTGAAACTCAGCCTCAAATGTTGATGGGACAGGACCATCATCCTTGGCTTCTGCTTGGTTAATAAACATTTACTGAGTTTTGAAGCTGTTTGCTGAAGTTTAAGGACCATCTATGTAAGCATTCTGTGGTTTAATTTCAGGTGATCATATTCTTACTGCATTACTGAGACTTGCTGCATCTGCACACTGGCAACGGGTGGCCCCACAAAGGTGAAAAAGCAGTGCTTGAACAGAAGAGACTGAACCCAGCAAGCTGAAAATGCTGTAACAAAGGACTGGTCAGAGAATCAAGAGAAAGGCTGTGCAAATTTTTGGTTATGTAATTTGTCTTTATATGACACAAAAATGACTTAAAGTACATGAAAATCATACTACATCAAAAGTAGTTTATATTTTATAGCTAAGATGCTTCATACAAAGTCAAACTGGGTAACCAAAGTCAAGCAGCCTGAATTAATTCACAGGCAAAAAAACGAAGGTGAGAGTCAAGAGTACATTTG
This sequence comes from Empidonax traillii, assembly GCF_003031625.1. Classification (NCBI taxonomy): domain Eukaryota; kingdom Metazoa; phylum Chordata; class Aves; order Passeriformes; family Tyrannidae; genus Empidonax; species Empidonax traillii. The sequence goes on along the minus strand of NW_020955359.1, from coordinate 406,148 downwards.
AGAGATATAAAGAGAGGTCCTAACCACTCCAACTCTGACTCTTGGACTTACAATCAGGAGTTTGAGGACTTTTTAAAATTAAAAATAAAGCTGATGTAAAGGTAAGAAACTGTAGGTAATTTTATAACAGCCAGTACAGTATTCCATGCTCCACAACCGAAAGCATGTTTTCTGACAGCTGCAGGCAGCTGAATCCACAGCCTTGCTACTCAGAAATGTCACTCCTCAACAGCCATATCTTGGGGAAAAAACAACCAGGAAGTGAAAAGCATCTTTCTTCTCCACTCCTTGTTTCATGTTTTCCTGTATTTCTTTACAAAGCCAAATAAGGGGACAAAAACATGCATTGTGCTGCTTATTGCCAGTGACCCCTCACTTCACTTTGTTCTGTACCCCAAACCTCCAAACTATTTGAAAAAAACACAGCTGTGCTGGTATTGAGCGAATCCTTTGAGATCTGAAAATACTGTTGAACTCTGAACCTTTGGCCCATGCATTCAATTTTTACTAGCCTGTGCTTTTTTACACCCTCAAGCCCAGCACGTTTCACATGCCTCCAGGCCTTGCTGCAGGCACACTGATTTCTGAAGACAGCCAGCGCTCTTTTCACGCAGGGTTGATTTGATTAGCTGCACGGCCACGCTCAGGAGACAGACAGCTACACGTGCAGGAGCTGGCACAGCCCTTTGTGCCTGCCCACAGGGTGACCTAGAGCTGAGCAGCACAGCAGCAGTTATCCCTGTGGGACCTGTGTACGGGGAAATGCTGCACCCTCCCAGCCAGTCATGGACCCTGTGGGTGGGAGGAAATGCAGATGTCACCCCAACCAGTGGGACAGGCCCCAGGGCCAGCGGGCCAAAAGCGTGTGACCAGTCACACGAGGCCCGCCAGCGCAAACACCAGCCCACCACAGGCTTCTGTGTGCCCAGATGTGCTGGGCAGACCTCTCTTAGGCTGCAGAGTGAGATGTTGTACACAAATGACTGCAACCGTAAAATCAGCCAGAATGAATCCACAACACTGATTTACACTATTGCTGTTTAAATTACCAGCGGGCCCTTTCTCACCTCCTCAGCCAGAGGCAAGATGAGAGCTGTGGAACCTGAGGCTGATAAAAGGTGGCCAACAGCCTGTTTTCTGGGGCTTGGCTGCTTCATGTCTTCCTGAGCACAGGGTGGGTCTCTGGTCAAAATGCTCAATACATCAGAGGTGGGAGACATCGTAGAGGTGCTCAGCTTTATGAACTTTTTAATAGCAATTGCGTACTCAAGAAAAATAATAGGTTGTACACTAACAACCGTGACCAGAGAGAATTCATAACATCAATTTTTACTACCATTGTTTAAATCACCCATTGTTTAAATCGATGTTATCTAAACACTCGCTTCAGAATGTCCCATATCCAGGATATCCTGTTCACTAAATAAGGAATAATGTTATTCTCAAACAAGCCTGAGCTAAAAATAGATATCCCAGTATATATGATCTGCATGATAGCTCTGGGGCAGATTTGCAGAGGCAAAAGAAATCATTGGGTTAGAGCATCCATTCTAGCAGTATTTCATCAGTCACATCTGTGTGGCTGATTTGTTCATGCTACAGTACGCCAGACGCTGTCAGATGTAGGCAGAGCAGTCTGCACCATCCAAGGAGGTAGAAGAAAGTGGCAGAAAAACACAAGACATGGACAGGTGATGACATTTATCTGGTGTTTCCCCGATCTACCTGAGACACAAGCCTTAGACTTCCTCCCAGCTACCCCAGGTCATTATCTGCCCCGGTGAAGCAAAGCTGCATGTGGTCTATTGCAGGTGCAGGAGGAAATATATGGGGATCCCTTCCTGCACCAGTGATGTACAGCTGCTCTTCTACAGCAAGCGGGTTAGACCTCCAACTTCTTATAGTGCTTTATTAAATGGTCTATAGCAGAAAAGTAGGATAATTGATTACAAAAAATTACAAGATCTGTCACTCAACTTCATGCCCCAGTCATTACTCTTTTAATTATGTCCTCTGAAAGCAAAGTTGCCAGCACATCTCTCCCCCAGCCCACTGGGTGGTCCTGCCAGGGAGATGCCATGATTATAATAAACATCCTTCGCCTGCCACTCGTCTGACTCCCAGGTTTTATGGGATACTATTAACTACCATGCAAACCAACAGCATCAGGCAGACATGAATCCATCTTTTATTGTGGACTAATGAATCTCTGCCAGTCACAACAGCAAGGGATGGGAGAACAGGTGAGGGTGTTCTTGCTATCACAAACAGATGAGGAAACTCAGCAACCCAGGACTGAGAAGAGCCAAACCTCCAAAGCAAGTGCATGGACATGGAGGAGTTTTGAGGGTAGGGAGATTAGTGCACATTCCCTCTTAAAATATTTTCTGTTTAATAAGTGGGATGTTCTTGCCACCTCTGCCAGTCTGTTTGCTCACTAGCTATCAACAGGGTGTAGCACTTCTTAATCTGAGAGCCTGCAAGCAGCCCAGGTTGCTATAAATCACATACAGCCCAATACAGGATTTCCTTGCTGTAGAAGGATGGCTTCCTGAGTAACTCATACAACAACCTCTTGCCCAAGCTTGTCCTTATCACAAACAGAAACACCCTGGCTCTACACTGATGATCAGTAACAGCATCAGCTGGTTCATTTCCATCTTGTCCCATAAAATTTGCAAAGCCTCAAGGACTACTTTTTTGCATAAAAACTTGCATGAGCAGGGCATTTACACTAACCCATTACTCCAGCATTCAGGAAGCCATGTCTATGTTTCCAGCTAAGCAATTAAAAAAGAAAAAAGGCACCAGCCTATCTACATCGGTATCAGTTGGGATGCTGAGTTCTGTCTGACAAGCTGTGACCGTGGCAGACTGCCCTCCAATGTCCTCCAGAAAGCTGAAGTGGCTCATGTTGTGAAGAAATCCAACTACAGCATCAGAGAGAGGAAATATCTTTCAGCATGAAGAATGCAAGTATACAACCATCATATGGAAAGGGGATCAGCAGTAACTGCAAATGTTTTTTACACTGACAATGGAAACATGACAACTCTCCAGGTCAAGACCATAAATCTTGACATTGCTCTAAGTTCAGTATTAGATGTGATCCACATTTGAATGACAAGTCATGCTGAGGTATAGCTTCCAGTGCTCTATCTAAACACTCCAGCCAACCAGCCCTGGTAGCTTTCCTAGGGTAGCAGAAAAGGTGATCATTCTGTGCTGGTGAAAAGGTTCCAGTGTGTCACCTTCCCCGTGCAGGAGCCTGCTCAACCCTTCCCTTCCCCCACCACCCCCAGGGCTCAGCAGAACTAGTGGGTCTGAGAACCCCCAACACAGAATCCCCAGGCTTAAAAAGCATCAGATAGAGCCAAACCTTGCATGTGCTTGCGTTAAACCAGTTTAATAAAAAACAGTTTAATACCAATCTAATTAAATCCAGATGCATTTGTGTGTGTTGCAATGTAAATTTAATCACTGACTGAAATAGTTTAGCTTAATTAATGGTAAGTCACTGAAATGTGTATTTGCACCATAACTTGCTAAACTAATAAAAAGTGATCGCATAGCTGAGCCCTAATGTGCTGATTAAAGGAGAGTAATTCAAATGAGGATTGTAACAGTTTCATTTTACCAGTTTGGGGTTGTTGTGTCATTTCTGTTTTTCATAACCAGTGCAAGAGAGTTAGAGAAGAGACATCAGGCTTGTCCCACAGCTCCCTGCTGTTTTCAGCAGAGCTGTGGCAGTGTCACTGATGGCTTCTAAAGGGCAGCAGTGGCAGCAGCTGCCCCCCCTCCCCTCCAGTGACTCTCATTACTGGGTCCCAGCCATGAGCCTGCCTGGCCTCCCTGTCTTTCAGCTTTGGAGACTTGTGCACCCCTAAGCTTGCCATGAAATTAGAGAAGGGGTTTTGTGCCTGACAAACAACCTGTAGCAGCGAGCTGCAAAGAGGAAGCTTAGGCACAAGGCGTTGAGATACACCCTGCAGAATCAAAGGTAAGTGCACGACAGGGAACAAGCCCTGTTATCGGCTTACAGCCTCACATAATGAGATGATCCTGGCTCAGCTGACACTCCTCCTGATGAGCCTGGGCTGGATCACCCACCCAGGGAAAAGGAGGGAAAATAGAGTGTAGGAGGAAACCTGAGTAAGGGAGGATCTGTCCAGGGAAACCGGCTTATCAGCACTTGGCAATTATGGTGGGAAAAGCTGGTGCTTTGGCTCACAGCACCCTGTCTGCCAGGCTGGAGGGCAGTGGTAGCTCTAGGAAGCCTTGTCCTAGACCATTACCTCATCCTGTCAAGGACAGAAAGGGAAAAAGCAAATGGCTTAAAAGGAAAGTGACCTATGGTGAAGGAAAAGCAGCCCAAAACTGATCAAAGCACCCAAGCCAGCACAGTTTTTCACCCTTGCATTCCCACAGGGACAGTAGCAGAGGTCCTTGGGCTCAGGGGGGTTTCAGGGTTTCACCTCACACCCACACATGGAGCCTGGCAGCAATCCCCAGCTGGGAGCATCTCCATCAGGAAGGGCCATCCCAGCAACATCATCCCATGCAGGGCAGTGTCCTCTGCACTGCTCTGGCCCACCCGATTTGGGTGGAAAGGTGCTGGGAGATGCTGCAGGCACTCTCACCATCAATTGAAAAGAAAACCTTGCAGCACAGTGCCTGGTATAGGAGATGTCTGCACACACAGGTGTTTAAATCATGCCTAAAAATCAGCCACAGTCGTGTAATCTTCCTGCTGCAAGGGAAATTCTTAACCTGCTGGGCTGCCCTGTGAGGTGTTGAGCATCACAGTGATGGAACCTGAAATCCCACCCAGATGGCTAATCTTGATCTCTTCCCAGCATCCCTCCACACCAATTTCTCAGGCTGTACCCCTTTAACTAAGATAAAACTTTCTACAGATCAATGCAAAGCAACACAATTACTTCATTAGCAAGAGAGCAACTGCAGCATATTCCCATCTCTGTTCAAGGCCATTCAGATGAGCCCATTAAGTGACAGCTATTTTTACATCTGGTGTCATAGGTTTCCTTATTACTACAGTGCCATCCACTTGATCAGAGGTGGGAGCATCTTTCATGTTCTACCTAATTCAATTTAAATCTATTTTTTTAAATTTACAATACAACGCTCCCTGGAACTGTAAAAGATGGGTTGCCCTCATCTCACATAGGTGCAAACACAAGGCAAACTCAGTGAAACAACAGGAATGGCACAGGCTTCCCTAAGGGAGAGTGGGGTCAAGCCCAAACTGCCTTTTCAAGCTGGTTCAGAGCTGCATGTTATTTCTTACTTTACTTTCAGAACATGTTGCCTCCTGTTCCTTTTGCCATCTCTAAAGTGGCATCTGCAAATGGGGAAGAGAACAATGAATACAAAAGATTCACTTTTCCCTGTCTCAGCACTGGTGGGAACAGATACATCCATAACCAGGCTGAAGTCCTACTAGTGCAAGTGAGTGGATCCCTCACTGAGGGCTTCTAAAAACATCTCATTAGCATTGGGCTCACCCTGCAATGCCCAGAACCAGCCCCTTCCTTAGCAGAAGGGTCACCAGTGCCTCTGGGATCTTTATGTCTGGGTCCTCTCTGAATGGAAAAGAATATGCTCATAACTAAAGGAGGAATAAATGTTAGAGAAGGCATGGAGCAGTTCAAGACCACCCTACAGTGTTAAAGTGAAACTTGGACCCACTGCAGCATCACCCTTTAGGGAGTGGGGATGTGGTACCACAGAGCAGAGATGTCCCAGCCACCCCCACAACAGTTTGCTGATCCCTGTGGAAGCAGAGGAAAGGGATTACCATGGTGAGCAAAGAATCAAGAGCATGGGTTGAAACATAAAGAACTGTTACCTACCCAAACCCCAGCTTCTGCTCAGACTGCAATTCTTTAAATGACACGGCTTTGTCCTCATATTAATGTGTTATTCCCCTCCCTCTCTCAGCTCTGCCTCCTGCCACGGTGTGACAGATGACAGAGGCTTGGGGAGAGCTGCCTCAGGCTGCATGGATTTCAAGCTCTCTGCAAAAGCACTTTGATATTGGAAGTTACACACTTGAAATCTCAATACCTTGTGCTCCCAGCTTTTCTAGGATCTGATCTGAGGGGAGCTTTAACAGCTCATCTCTGCAGGAAGATTTTTAGACATTTAAGAAGTATGAAATATTAAGGGTTGCATCTGAATTCACAAAGAGATTTCAGTTCACACAGTTTCAGCACCAGTCTTTGGCTCTGGAATAAATGATAAACCTCCTTTCTAGATAATTTTTTTTTTGTCAGGTTTATGATTATAAGCATAAAAATATATTTTAATTATCACTCCTAAATATATTCAAGAACAATGAATTATTCATGATGATTGAATGCTTAATTGGATTTATTTCCCTTGTTTTAATGAACCATTCATGCACTTTTGGACATTTATCTTACTTAAAGTTGTTCACCAAATACTTTGTGTAAGCAACTTTGAAACAGCACCTTCTTGAGACTTGTCTCCAGTACCCTCTGTCATTTGTAGTTTGTGCTGGTTACACAGCTTCTCGTGCCCTACAGCACTGATTTAGCTCCACAAATAGATGATTATCACAAAGAACAGGTATCTCCCAGTCAGCCAACAAATCCATTTACAGCCTGTCCATTGGTCAAAGAAAGATGGGGGAATAGTTCAGTGCCCATCTTCATCCATCAGCAGAAGGCAAGTCACCCAGGTCAAAAAGCACCTGTATGGTGCTTCCCCAGTATGGGGGAGCTCAATAACAGACAGATTGTCCCTCTCCTGGCCTCCAGTCGTGCTGCAGGTCATTGGGACATCCTGAAATCACCTCCCCTCTGCTTCAGGGAAACCCAGCTCCTGCCCAGCAGTGTGAGCACACCCTTTGTCACGAGCTCACCAAGAGGGGCTGGGAAGACTCTGAGTCCAGGACAGACATAAATATACCTGTGTGCTCTCTGCATCCTGGAAGAGCCAGTGGAGAGCACCCAGCAGACCTGAAGATGTGGCCAGATGGGTAATGGCTACGACTTCTGAAACTTCACAGCATGCAAGTCCAAACACAGGGGCAAGAAGTAGGGGCATGGGTGCAGCTCCAGAGACCACATGGACTTTGATCCACTTGGGATTCTTTCTCCCTAACAACAAACAAAAAAACAAAAATGAAAGCAAACAAAACCAGCTACTAAATCAAGTCCATGCTGGTGTGTTGTAGCAACTTCAGATCACTGACTGTTTGTATGAAAAGCAGATTAATATCTTGGTATGTGGGAGAATTCAGGAATGAGTAAGTGTTGCCTAAGATGAAGAGGGTGAACACTGAGAGCAGAGTGTGAAGCAATAATTGCCAGATACAGGAAAATTTATCACTGGTTTTACAGTGTGGATAAATATTCTCTAGGAAATCTCCTCTAAACTTCTCTTGGTTTTATGCTGTTTTCATAACACATGCAGGTCATGTAATTTGTTCTGTAATTTGGTTGCTCTTGGCTGTGACTTATAGGGCTTCATAAGTGAAATGTTTGGGATTAGGTTTTTGGGGCTTTTTTTTAGTAAATCAAAGACAAGCGTGTTAGAGTTCTGTTGATTATTCCTAACTTACTACAGGTCAGCCTGGAATAAGTACTCAGAATTAGAAGACAGATGGAGGGTGTATCACAACACATCACCTAAAAGCAAAGGCTGTAGAAGTACCATATGTATTTGGGAAAGTGTAGGGAAAAAAGAAGGAAAAAATATAACCATGCATTTTCTTGTTAATAGGAAAGTCACTGAAAACAAGACACGGGGCTTTCACCACTGGTGCTGGTGAGTTATTTCTGTTTTAATACCAAGTCTATGGAGAATGATGAGTCAGTAGGAAAGAAATAATGAACTATCAGAGCACTTCAAAGCAGTAGCTTCATGTAAACATTTTTATCCCAACAGTTTGCAACATCATATCCAAGCAATGTATCAGGTGGGTCCAGTTGGCTGCTCCAGCAGTTATGAATTGCCAGCAATGCAAGCTGAAAACCAGGCCATACTTCTCCTGCCTGATCCGTGCAAAAATCCCAAATGGAGCAACAATCCATGGGAAAGCTTCAAGAATGCTCATACCAGCTTACCAGGATAAATCCCCTTGCTGGTCACCAGCCTGAAACATCCAGTGAGTATTAGGATTCCTGTCACATCTGCTGGAGAGGACCATATGTTCCAGCTTATGCTGAACTACTGCTCTGTGCTGCAAGCCTCTGCATTTATGACAAATGATAAGCAAACACAGCCAGCTCCAGAGTCTGTATATAAACACATGGATCTGTCATCTTCCTTTGCAAGGCTCTTCTCCCAGGGAGAACTGATTTCTCATGCGTTATCCCTCTAAACATATGCCCCATGTCTTACAAGACTCTCACATTTTGTGTAAACAATAGCACTCGTGCCACTTAAAATTGAGATATAATTATTTCTCATTAGCGAGTATTGCTGCAATATTTGGGTGGGAGGAATTGAAAAGCGGACAGTTGTTAATTTAAAAAAAAAACAAAAAAGCCCCAACATTTTAACTACTTTCAGTCTTCTCTCAAGCACCTTCAAAGCCTTCAAGTAAACAGCATTTTTCCTGCCAAAGTCAGAACAACGAGAGCTGACAAGATAAGATGTGAAAGACAGCTCCTCACCCGTCACTAGCAGTTAGCTTGCCAGGTCAGGGCTGGAATCGAGCCATTAACCTACACTTGCAGAATAATCTCACCAGTGATTTTAAGTCCTGCTGCTGTTCTTTTGCTGGATAAAAAACCCACTTGAAAGCACATTTTCACATAGCAGGAGTGCTGTACGGTTAGTACAGTAGTACAGACAGAAGGGAGATTCAGCTCCTCTCAAACTGCATTTCCAGTGTGTTTCGGCCACAGACTTGATAAGTGGCCACAGGCAAGCCACTAAAGCCTCCAACAAGTTTAACACGGAGCATCCAATTATCCCCATTGCTCTTGGGCTGAGAGTTAAGCATAAACTTTTATCTGTAGTAGTCTAGGTCTTCTCGTAACCCAGCCCTAAAGCAAAGCCCCTTTCTCATGGGAATGCTTCAGGCTAGCAGGGGAGAAACCATCACTCCTGATAGTGGGACTCTGCTGCACCTGCCTTGGGATCCACAGCCACTGGCTGATGGAGGATTTAGGATGACACGTCCAGAGAACAAAGGTTCCTCTGTGTTTTGTCATTTGGGCATCAGTCCTGGGAAAGCAACCTGTGCGTGTTCCCCTTCCCTAGAAGCTGGGTGGCATCTCTGAAGCAAGTCTCTGCCCCACAGGAGGGAGGAAACAATCTATCATCAGCAAGATGGGACAGTTTTAAATTAGACATAGGCTACTGTTTAAAGAGGGATCTTACTTTAATCCAGAGATAGCAACAGAGATCAACAGGACTGAGTCATCTGCCTTGACATGACATGTCTGGCTGCCCCTACAAGAAAATGCTTTTCACTCCACTTAATGTTTTATGCATTTGCATACATAAGTTAGCAGCCTCTGACTGTACAGCTGCCCTCAAACCCCAAGCTTAGGAGGAACTCTTGACAGCCTGCTAAAACAAGGCTGGCAGAACTTGCCTTTAAAATGCACTGCAAAAAAACTCAAATCCCCCTCACCCACTGCTGCCCCTGCTCTGACCTGGGCAGCCCAGTACACTGGGAAGGTAAGATCTGAGGGATCTAATAGTTGCCTAAAACTACTCCAAAACTATTTACTAAGATAGTGAAGGCAAAGTCTTCTCCATGGTGTCATATGACATAACAAGCAGCAGCAGACTTGGAAGGTTCAGGGTAGATATCAGGAAAAAAGCATCACTGGTAGGTTAATGCAGGACCAGAACAAGTTGCCCACAGAGGCTATGGGATTTCTGTCCCTGGAGGTTTTCATCACCTGGCTAGAAAAAGTCAAGGCTGACCTCCTTTAGTGCTGGCCACAGTCCTGCCTCCAGCAGGAGGTTGGACAAGATGACCTCCAGAGTTCTTTTCCAAGTAACACTGTGTGATTCCTGGCCTTCCATCAGAACATCATTTGCTTCCAGCTAAGAACAGGCACAAGAAAAGGCAGTGCCATGGCCAGAGATAGTGAAACAAGGACATTCAGCACCAAAACCACCACCTTCTAAATATCAGCATAGGTATAACAATCTGCATCTTAACACTAGGAAACACTGCTGCTGCCATAAACTGTATTGCTGGACACAGAGGTACCACCCCTGCTCTGCTCAGGTTTGGGTTCTGCTCTGCAAAACTGTAGCACAAGGTGGTACTTCTCAAAAACACCTGAGGTACAACTGCCACTGTCCTAAATCTATTCAGATTTTTCATCTCAGATGCCCTGGAAAACTGCTCCAAGCTTCATTCAACCTGGCCTTGAACACTTCCAGGGATGGGGCATCCACAGCCTCTGTGGGAACCTGTTCCAGTGCTTTACCACCCTCATAGTGAAGAAATTCTTCCTTCTACCTAACCTAAACCCACCCTATCAGCATAAAGCCATTGCCCCTTGTCCTATCCCTACATGCCCTTGACACGAATCCTTTCAGCTCATGTCAGCATCACCACATTAATCCCAGCCATGGGCATTTGATTTTTGCCTGGCCCAGTGGCCACAGCAAGAGGCTGAAACGTGTCCTGGCACAGCCACACCTACACGTGCCTTGTGCGGTGCCTACAGACGGTGCAGATGCTGCTCCAGAACTGTCAGAGCATCAGGAACAGCCCCAGTGCTCAGCACAGGGACTGCACCATCTGGCTGTGCCACTCACCTCCAAGCACTGTCATTACCTTAATCTCTGACTCAGAGCAGCTCTGGAGAAAAGGGGCCAGGTCCCCCAGCATCAACTGCAGAAGGAACCAGCAAGAGGTGAGATGCTGATCAAAGAGCAGGTAACAGCCCTACAGCCCTCCACACACACAGACTGACACCCTCTGCTCCCCCTCACTGAGAAATAAAACTCTCCTTTTGCAGGAGAAAATTGGGATCAAGCCCTGGGTTATCACAGGAGATAGAAGAAACCCTCATTACTTTGAGGGGAAGGATTTCATCCCACTGCATATTACGAAACTCAAATTACGTGTGTATTTTATGGTTTACAAGGAAGCCACAAAACTCAAAGTCGCAGTGAAGACCCTGTCAATCTTTCCCACCCCGTTTTGAAAATGCAGCATTTCATAGCCCTTCTGTCTGATCCAGGCTCCTTTTCCTCTGTCAACATGACCAGAGTTCACTGAGAATCACAGTGATAACAGACTTGTATAAGCCATATACTTTGGCCTCTGCCTGCCATTAACCCCTGCTGGGATGGCTAAGTTATTAGTTAGCTCAGTTCTGCCTCAAAATAACATCCAAAAAGTGACTACAGCCTTGCAGCAGCTGTACAATAGTTCTGTACAGCACTGAGCATCTCTAGTTGTTTTGTAACCTTCCACCATTTTTTTCAGTCTTTTAAAAGCCCAAATGGGTTTTTAAACAAAAAAGTCTCTCCTGAGAAAAATGAAAAGCAACTCCATTTTCTGTGTAAAACAACATGAGTAAACTGCCAGGGAACAGGGAAATGCATAGCCATTGTGAGTGACAGAAGAACAGCCCACCCACATTATAATGGATTATAAATCTGCTGCTCCAGTAAAGAAGGACTAAATCCTGCTCTGGAACATAAAGCAGAGTTGTTCTCTCAATTCACATTTTATGCTCACAGCTAGAAACAGTGTTACTGTCTGACACCCTAATCAAATGTGCAGGATGTGTTCAGCTGCTGAGGACAAAGAACTCGCTATGAGCACTTCCAGAGTTGCAGCAGATATGGCCAAACACGCTGATCTCACACAGCAACTTCCTGGCATTTGATGTTCCCAGCCTTTGGCCAAAAGAAATACATTAAACATCAGATTTGTCTCTTAAATGTTGCCCCAAGTGAGCAGTGTGTGATGGTCTCGGAGGCCTCCCACGTCTTGGACAATCACATGAGCAGTTCTGTCAGCAGCCAGTCCCACCACTGCTGAACACCACCCAGACATCTTCAGAAAACCTCGGTAACCTCGGCCTGGGAGAGCACCAGGCTTCAGCTGAGCACCGTCTCTCTAGGAAAGCCCCACAGACGCCTTGTCCAGCTTCCAATCCTGATGCAATGACTAAAGACCAGGAACTCTATGGCTCTGTTTCAAGTTTGTGTCACTGGACCATTGTATTCATGAGTGTGTAAATTGTGGTTTTGAGTCAAAATATACTGTGCCCTTCCCTCCCCCCCTGCTCTAATAATGGACTTACAAAAGATGCTGTCCCATGCTGCCCCTGGTATTAAAGACTTTACAATGGACCATTCATCAAGCAATCCTTTTCCTTCTTTTCCTCAATTATTAAAGCTGATGACTTACACAACTGCACTGGCTTCCAACACCACGTTTCAGTCTAAGCTCCTTCACAAAAAGAAAAAAAAAAGGCTAAAAATTCCTCTTTAAGAAGCTTTTCATGTCAAATTACACACCAATCAGTACCTACAAACACTAACAGAACTAGTAAAAAGGTATACCCAGATGTGCCTGGATTAAATGCTGTCTGAAGCAAAGTAAGATAAACTTGAAAGCTAAAAAAGAATATTAAATGCAGTTCCACAGGTGGTCCAAGTTACTCTCTCCACCTGCTTTGTGTCAGGAATCAGTTCCATTACACACACACTTGAGTCAAAAAAACACAAACCAAACAAACCCCCCAAAATACCAAACAACAACAACAACATCCCACCCCAACAAAAAACAAAGGGAAAAAATTCTACTTAAAAAATTTAGAACTGTACCTGATAAACAACCCACCCCAAAACACAAAGAAGTCTTCAAGTAAAATTGGTCTTATAATACCAATCTTTATTCAAGACAGATTGAAAATAAATACTTGCCAGTAGTTCACTCTGAAAACAGAAATCCAAAATTATCTACTTTATCAGTATTAACCATTTTAAAATTAGCTGATGAGCTCCAGCTCATTTCAAGTACACACAAATTTGAAGGCAACAGAGAATGTCTTTCTCATTGTTAAGTGTGTGTATACATACACAGATATTGTATATATACACATATTTTGCTGCCACCTTGTGAACAGTCTCTGCATAGGGAGGTTTGGTTCATACAGACCCAACTCTGCCATCTTTGTTCACATTTAGACCACCTGACTTTATAAATCTACTTTTTAAATGGGTGCTCAATGTGACAAAGGATGGCTGAATCAAGTGCTTAGTGCAGAAAATTTTAAAAGACTGAATATGATAGCTCTTAGTCTTCCATGATTTCCATGCACTTGTGTTGTCCCAGTTTATTGCCCACAGCCATTATGGAAAACATCACTAAATTCTTTCTGATAAAAATATTGCAGCTTTGCATCCAAGTTGTATGGCTGTCTTCAAAACAGAATAAGCTGGTGTCTGTAAAAAGAATAAAAGATTAAATACATCTCCTGAAATGTTTTGCTTGAACCAGAATGTGATAAGGAATAGTAAGCATCGTATAAAACCAAAAAACACACACACACAAAAAAATCCCACCTGCATTTGTAGCCTGACTGACTACGGAGAAAACTAAACTAAAATCTATCAGCTCTGCAGAATATTTCCATTTCTTCACAAGTGTAGGTCAGGAGAAAAATAAGGAGAGAAGTCACACATTCCTCATCTATTATTCCAGGGAGCACAGAATTTAGTTCAGTATTTCACACGTCCTAACAGGGTTGTGATCACCTACCCAGATGATAAAACAAGTTCCCAGCTGTATGGGTAGCACTTATTAGCCTTATCTTCTAAAATATCTAATCTAAACTTAAATTAAAATTTAAAATTTTGCAGAGGACACCTCTTGGCAAAACACAATCACTTTAACACCCGACATGAGTTCCAACAGATTCAGTTCTCTTCCACAAAAAAGGAAAGCTGTAATATTGCAAGGCTTTTTTATATGGATCTTTGGGAAAGAGTAACATTGCACTTACTGCTTCTGCATCGTGCTCTATCCCAATGTCGTGGTGCTCCCATTCATCATCCCGAAATTGCTTTATTACCTTTAAAAATAGCAGGTAATTAGAAATCTACTTTGCAGACTAATCAAGGCAGCTGGTACACAAAACTATCTGCTGTTGACCACTGCATTCACCACAGCAAGCTGAGGTCTCTCAAGAACTTCTCAAAGATCTGAATCTCTAATTCAGGAAGAAAGGAATTCTTCACAGTATTCTCCAAAAAAAAGTCTTTAAGGCCAAGGTGCTGTTTAATTCTGTCTTTTTCACTGTTTCAAAACCAACTATAGTTACAGTAAACTTTTAACAGTGATTAGTTTCACACACACACATGATCCTGACAATCTGAATAAGGAAACTACAGTCCCTTTCTTCTATGGGGTGTTTCCCTGTAGGCCAACTGGGCTTTTGTCTGTTCTAAAGAATTCTTTTTTTCTGTTTGAGCCAAAAGGCACTGTGTGCAGCTCTAGGCCCTGCAGTTTAATGAGGATGTGAAGGTACCTGAATGCACTCAGAGCAGGGCAACAAAGCTACTACGCAATCATATTTCTGCTTTTTATTTCCCTTTCAGACCCTTCCTTTCAATTAAAATTAATCAAAATTAAAGCACAATTCTCCCACTCAAAAGGGAAACACTGAATTACTGAAAGCATGCTGAAGATAACCAACATACATTTTAATTTTAGTCCTTGATCAATTTAATGCTGCTGAAGGAAAAAACCATCCTTTTATTTTAGAAGTTTCTGTTGACTTCAGTATTCTAAGTGACAGAACAAAGAGATCTACTGTAAATTCTACAAGCATGTTATTTTTAAAAGACTAAAGTCGCATTAAGTAATTCAATGAATTTGTTAAACTACTTTTTAAGTCAATTAAATACCTGCAGTAGTTCTTCGTACTTTTCTGGATCCTCTTCCATGAGAGTTCGGATCTGGTTGTTGTAGTGCTCTGATATACTCTCTTCCACTGCCACTGTGCAAGCCATGGCACCCTTCTTTCCCAGTAAAGCACTTCCAGCCCCTGTGATTGTGGTGCCAAACATACCAACACAATGAATTCTGAAGCAATACAAATAATTTGCACATTTATAGACTTCACAAAACAATAATAATAAACCCCACCTAAAACAAAACCTGCTACATTCCAGAAAGGCAATAAAACAGTGGGTCGGACTCTGTATGCAACCATGAGCTCATTGAACTTTTTCAGGTGGTCTTTTTCTTGATCCCACATTTGCTGCAAAAGAGCCAGATCACAGTGAAGTACAAAACCACAGGAGTTAAATGCTTCCAATAAGACTAATAAACACAGAGAAAACCAAAACAAGACACACTGTGACAGCTGAAGTAACACTGTAACATCACAGAGAAAAAGTGAAGAAGGGCAGAGGAGGACAGGTACAAAAAGGCAATATAAAAATATTTAGCTAAAGAGGACAACACTACAGTATCTGTAGTACTGGTAACTTCCTTAGCAAATGATCCCACCCTCTTCAGAAACCCACACGTTTGGACGTGCTTAGAAAGAAATGTAGAACAAACTTGCCACGAAAGCGACGACCTTTCACCTTCATCCGGCCGCTGTTAACTAGACTCAAATTAAACAAGCACAACGCTCGCCCCCAGACCCACTGACCTGGATGACCGGCCCCACGCTCGACCGGCCCAGCACGGCCATCTGCCCCGCATAGATGCGGTTGGCCCCGTACTCCCCGGCGTGGTCCACGCGGATGATGCGGTCGATGACGGGCCTGTTGATGCCCTGCGGAGCCGCCCGCGTGCTGCACGGCCTGGGGGCGGCCCCGCCGGCGGGCACAGCCCGCGGACCTGTGGGAGAGACAAAGCTGACACGAGCCCCGCTGCCCGCTGCGGGGCCGGGCAGGGAGGGGAGCGGAGCGGAGCTGCGCCCGTACCAGGCCCGCAGCGGAGGCACCGGCGCAGCCCCAGCGAGGGCCGCACCGCCGGGGCCGCCACCACCGCCGCCATCGCGCCCATGCACGGCGGCTCCTCCTCTACGTCACACCGCGCGCCGACCTCCCGCCCTATCACGACTCCGATTGGCTCCCCCGAGCAGCCGCATTGGGCAGCCCAGCTGTCCGTCAGGGCTGGCGTCCCCGGTTGCCATGGGAACGGGGGGCGGGGATCGCTGGTCCCGCCCCCGGCGCCGAGGCTGGAATGGTGGGCGGAGCGCTGAGGGCGAGGCGTCCCCCCTGCCCGCGAGCACCGCGACCCGCTGTGAAACATGGCACCCTGGAGTAAAAAATACAGCATTTATTGAACGCTGATCTCTTTAAAACGAAGGCAGAAGACATCCCGGAGCGTTACATAAAAATGCTGGTGCCTCACATTTAACTAAAGAGCAGATTTCAAGGAGTTATACACGATTCTGTACAGAAAATCCTTAACATTAATCTTTAAATAAAGGAATCTCTTAGTAGCCTCTTGGGACTGTCCCAGCAGTGCAGATAAGTGAGAAGAAACGTTAAATTAAGGGGCAGTGACACACAGTGTTACCAACCGATAACTCTTAAATATTCACATTTTAGAGTAAAAAGAGCAGTGGTCAAGGTGCTCACACAAGAATAAAACACAAATAATAATGCTTTAAAACACTAAAAAGAGGGGGGAAAAAGAAAAAAATGCCCCTCCACAGCAGCTGGTGCCTGAGCAGTGCTGTGCCTGCTGACCTGACTGAACGTCCCTTATACACACCAGTGTTTATTCAGAGCTCTTTTATCACAGTTATTGTTTTCTCTGAGCCATTTTGTGACATTATCCAGTGTTCAACTGCACTTGCTACTTCAGAGCAAAAGAAAAATAAAAAAGCCTCATCTCTAAAAATATTTAGAAAACTGATTTCAAACCCATCTGCGGTATTTTCTTCTCCTATGCGCCGTTTCGAAATACTTGTCTACATCTTTCTTTTCCTTTGGTTTTAAAAGAAGTTTCTTAGAGCATAATTTGTAAAAACAGTACAAAAGAGTTTCCGTTATGATCACATTTTACCCAAACTCCTTGGAAAAACGGGGACTTAACAAACCCCAACAAACCTGAAACTATAGCAGCAATGAAGTGTCCTACCACACAGCCTTTTTGAACAGGTCTCACACAGTATAAATTAGCTGAATTTCCAGTTTTGGAAACTTCAGGCCCCACTAGCTCAATCAAGACTAAGACCACAAGCATCCATATTCCACAGTCTGCAGTGCCAGGGTGCCAATCAGATGCTCAATTTTTTGGTGCTGCAGACTCTTCTATTCTTATCTTGTGGTTCTGTGAGTTTCAGGAAGTCAAGCTCTTCTGGCTTTCGTGGTTTTCAAGGTTGCCTCTTAGCTTCTGTTATCTTCCTGATTAGGAACATCTTGTCACGACTCTCCTGGAAATACAGAATAAAAAGAATGCTCTAGATGAACAGTGTTAATACAAGTTATCTATGAACAGCTCATTTCTTTATTAGAAATAAAGAGGTGTGCTCACTACATTGTACTCTCATTAGTGGCTCCCAGAACACTCTCAACCGCCTGAACAATTTTAAGTTTACAATAGTCTTGACTTCATTTATCTCACATTACATCACATATAAACAGTTCTGCATTAAGCCTAGCAAAAGCATCTCACACACCTTAAAATTTAAAACCCTTCTTCCAAGAAGTCTAAAAACAGCAAGCAAACAAAAATAAAAAGCATGCAAGAATTTTCAGAATTCCCAACTGATCTGCAAACCCTTCAAAAAGCAGCAAGGCTTTTGTTCCTAAATTCCCTACTCCTCAAAAATCTCTCTATGGCAGTTTTTTTCTACAGATGGGTTGTTAAATTCTGTATCTAAAAGAAGCATTACCAAGAAATAGGCTGTTTCCTAAGAAAGTGAGAAGTCTTATCAGTGAGGCTGGGTTCTGACTCGAGCACTTTGTCACACAAGTGCCGCCAAACCTGGCAGTGGCTTTTGATGGCCACAGAGCAGCATTTCTGCACTAGCACCCTTCTCCAAAGGACTGATTAGCAGGGACTTGTTCCACTTTCAGTATTTGCTCAAGAGGTGCTGGGACCTGCACTCAGGAACAAGACCAGACACAATGTGGTAGAAATACAGGCCTGGAGGGAAGGGTAGGGAGTTGGGTGCCTGTTTGTGAGGGCAGAGAAGGAAACAGAAGTGGGGGTTGTGCAAGGTAGTGGAGGGGACAGGAAGCACAAGATTCAGGTTCTCTTTTGGCAGAAAAAACACAACAGATGGGTGGATTTAAGCAAGACAACAGATGAAAAACAGGGACACGGCTTCTCAGAGGCCTATCTCTTCCATGTGCATTGCCTGATATAACCAGACCACGGCGCATTTGCAGCTGATACCAAGGAAATTGAACTCCACTGAGAAATACCACGAGTCTTTGGTTATTTTTCCTATGCGATTTGTAAAACATTCTCCACTGCCTGTGCAAACACCAGCTATCCAGAAGACCATACAAATCGCTGTTCCTTCTGCATGCCTCATTTCTGTGCCCCCAAAGTTCTCTCTGTTGCGTCAGTAAACTGGGTCAAATCTCACCAAAGCCAGTTGTTCTTCCAGCCGCTCAACCACTCGTTTGTGCGCTCCAGCCAAGGCCATGACATAGAACATAACGAGGCTGCAAACAACAAACACGGTATGTCAGCATCATGCAGAACACCATCCGTCACAAAAAAGGCTGTTATGGGCTAGAGAAATGGTGAGTTTGTGGGTTCAGATGTTGGAGAAAAGAAACATTTTTTAAAAAAAAATCGATATGCTGCTGGGGTAGGTTGGGCGTAGCTCTGCTCAAAAGCATTTGCTGAGAGATTTTTGCTGCCAGCAGGCAGGGCGTGTGTTAGGGAGTGCCAGGGGACGGAGAGGCACAACACAGATGTTACAGGCTGCATTCTGACAGCTCTGTCTAGACTGCCAGTTCCTGCCCTGCTCCAGGTGTATGTATAGGGGCGGTTGTTCCTCAGAAATTAAATTTAATGAGGCTTCACTGGAGCAACTTTGCTCCCACTGGGGTTGCTAACTAAGGTAAGCAGCCACAGAAGAATTTGGCAGCCATTCCTTATAGCATATATCCCAATGTGACTCCGTGACTGATTATCCACAGTGCGTTAAATGATGGAAAATAGCAAGAACCAGAGCGGTAGAAATGCCTATACAAATCACGTATCTTTTTTCCAAATAATAAGCAGTAGGGTAGTAGTGCAAGTCATCCTTCACCTTTTACACCAGCTTGATGATAAAGTAAAAAAAAGAAAAGAAAAAAACAAACAAAGAGGACTTGAGATTTCCTATATATGTAATAACAGGTTCAGTTCAGGAAAACACAAACATGGGCTATGAAAGAAAAGGCTGGGTGGAGTCCAAAATAAACTGCATAGTTTCTCAAGTGTACAAGTTGTAGAAAGCATCAGGTGACCTCTAACCTTAAAAATGTTATGATTCTATACTGAATTTTATATTACAAAATGACTGTCTTGAGAGTTTTGTTTAATGTTCGTTTGGTGTTTTAAAACTAAGGTTTGTGGATAGGAATTGTGATCACAGAGCTTGCAATGCTAACTTGCAGAGGATTTGCAGTTAACATTTTTGAGAAGGACACTGTTAGATATGGGAAGTGAGAAGAAATGGAATAAAGACAATGAGTGCAAAGACATAAGGAATGAAGATTCATGTGTGCTTCGGTGCTTTTGACTGCAAGTGAAAAATCTGGTCTAATAAATGTTTGGTACTAGTTCAGTAAGGAAGGAAATGAAGGTGCATAAGTGAATCAGGTCTCCACAGTACTCACCAAATGACCATAAAAAGAGGCACTGCAAAGGCTTCTGATGCCATGCCAAAAAGGACCTGCTGCAGACCTTTTGGAAATCCACGTATTGTATCTGGAACAATTTCCCATGAAGTGTTAAAATTCCTGAATGGCCCACATGCCTTGGAGGAGGGGATACTGTCAAAGAAGCAGAACAGAAAGAAGATGTTACACCAAAATGTAAAGATGAAATAATCCAACACAAGCCCAGCACCATTTTGCCGATGGGGTAAAAGTGTCCTGTGTCTTTAAAACTGTAAGTTTTGTTTATATAAACTGAGTTATAATTTGATGTATTATACACTATAAATTTCATTCCAATTAATCATTCCAAAGTCGTGTGTCTGCTTTTATGGAACTGACAACCTCAGAACAAGTGTCACCTTCAGCAAAGTTAAGCTGTCACTTACCTTGCTATGCTGACTCCCACAGGAATAAAAGCCAAGAGGAGCCCAATCAACAGCACGGCCAGGAAGAAAAATTTGGAACTTGATGCCCTGATAGGCTTATCTGCAGGTTTCTGTGTGTGTATCAGACTGATCTGAGGAGGGAAAGCCAGCAAGACTGTTACCAGTATATTTATATACACACATCCAAGTATACTTTCCCCACCAGCTGAATCTTCCATTCTCAGACATGCTACCAGCTACCACACAACCACCCTCCTTTGATGCACATGGGCTGAGAAGGGCTAAGATAAGAACACCTTACATTTTGGTCTAAGTCTCCAATTTGGATTAAGAACTCGGTCCAGGGGGCCTCATGCACTTGTGCAGAGTCAACAGACACGTCCAACCCAGCTTGGATTTTCCAGTTTGCTTCCAAATTTTTTAGCAGTTTTGCAAAATTTTGCCCAAGTTCTAAGCTGTGTTGCTAATACATAGAGTATTGCAGGAAAGTGTTGTAAAGTAGCTTTAGTGCATAAAAAGATTTTATTTAAAAAACGACAAATAATTGAAGAGGTAGTAACTGAAATGTGGCTTTGCTTGATTTCAAAGCAAAATTCTACCTTCACTTAACAGTACAAAACCTACAGAAAATGGAATGCCATTGCCTCATTCTAGTACCCTGCATCCACAGGTGTTTTTAGGGTTTTTTGTTTGCTTTAGATCACATGCATACCTAAATATCTATATTACAGAAACCATAGAGATGTGCTCAGTTTTCTTTGATAACCATACACCTCCATTACCTTTTTAATGTAAAAAATGATGAAGTATTTAACGGTTGCTATTGCAGGGAGAAGTGGTGAAAAGAAGGTTCCAATCCAGCAAATAGTCTGCCCATAAATGATTTCAAGGACATTGTCAGAAATTCTAAATTCCGGCAATCCAAACCACTGAAGTGGCTTGCAGGAGCAATGAGTAACTAACAACCTAAAACCAAAGAATATCATTAGCCCTAAATCTAAGTTATAGTGCTTAGATGAATTCTAACACATTTGGAACACACAGAATTTGTCATTTAAGCATTAGACAACAGAACAGAAAATATCTGAAGAAAAAACAGTCTCAAATATCAAAAGCTATACAGTCACCTGAATAACAAATAAGTGCTCAAACCACCAGAAATATGTTTATGTGTATTTTAAAATTGGTAACCTGGTTAGAACTAAGAGGAATTAATAACAGAAAAAAAGCAAATATGTTTCATATGTCATTTGCAAAATATGCTCCAAAAGCAGAGATACTTACTTTCTAGGAAAGTCCACAAACAGGGTCACAGCCAGAATTATAATAAAATCAAATATCATCAGTTTATACATTTCTTGTCCAACATCAGATTCCCAGCACTATAAAAACAAGTCAGGAAAAACAAGATTAGCAGTCTAAATAACAACTGAAAAATAAATCTGTCCATCACTAAAGCAACAACTGTCTCAACTAACACCATAAAGTTCAAATTAACTCCCATTCCTAAAATATTTCAAGTCTCAGAGCTCCCATGCCAAGCTTTTCACTTGTTTGTTTTGGTGGGTTTTGTTTGGTTTGGGTGATTGGTTATTTTCTCTTTGTATTTTTATTTTTTTTTTTTTGTGGGGGGGATGTTGAGGAAAAACCATTTGCCTTATTGGAGCAAAAAGCAGTGGCACAACTGTCTCCAAACATAGCCACCTCAAACAATACTCAAGGTAGACAGAAAATTTATGCTAAATGATCATCTGCCACTGGACTAATTCCAAGTTTTAGACAAACAAAAGATCCATGTAATAACTGTACTGGTTTGCACTGAGCAGTGAGAATCACCACCAGGTATAACGTGAACGGCAACCCCAGGGCTGATACTGAACACCTCCAGACAGGCAACCCTCATGGAAAACAAATCTCTGTTCACAAGCTCAGATGATTAAAGACCAAGATAAATCTGCTTACAGGATAGAGTTTGTAATTGTATCCACAGGGCTCACACTTGTCAGCGGCACAGTCAGAGATCTGACTCCACAGAGAGAACAAGAGAACACCAATGTTGGCCAAACGCAGGAAGACACACCTGGAAGAAAGGCAAAACTTATTTCCAAACCTGCTGAAAGAGAGCCATGCTAAGACTTGGCTCACTTTGCTCAGGAGTCCAAGGCAGCCTTGAAACACAAACGAGTCAAGCAGAGCTTCAACAGAACAGCCAGATAGATAATAAACACATTTCTTTCCTTAGTAGTGAGTTAAATTGCTTTTCATTCTCCCAGTTTTAGGCTACAGTCCCCTGATTCTTTTCTCAATGTGGTTCCCAGATCAGTCATTTCAGTTGCAGATCTTGATGCTGCAACTCTCTCAAGTACAATTTGGGAGGCCAGGTGACAATTCTGTGTGCAGCATTTCCACCTCATGTAGCTTCAGGCCTTCCGAGGCACTTAGCCAAATCAGAAATACAAAGGACAGGCTTGGAGAGTTCAGATGCTTCAACCCAGGTCTCACTGCCTTAAGCTGCCAAACACCAGTTCTTCATGCTCTCACATGGAAGTATCTTCTACCCCAAAACTTTTAACTTCGGCCTTGAGCAAAGCTGTGCTTCGGTCACTGCTGTACACACACATCTGCTCACTTGAGGGAACTGCTGCACACAAAGCAGTGGGAATCCACTGCTCTGCAGCCACAAATTCTTTACTGACTATTCAGGTTGTTGAAGTTCTCCAGACCACAGAGCTAAATGGGATTGAGAGAAAAACTTGGACATTGAGATGACTGCACTGCACTGTCATCAAAACAGATTGTTCCCAGATGTAACGTTTCCAGCTAAGCATTAGCCAAACAATGCCTGCTTGGTTTTCATCACCAACTTCTCTGCTTCCTGATATTTCAATGTTTACAACACACATAACCTACCAAGAACAAGTTTTTTAAACATCCAAAGCAACAACAAAAACATCTTTACCTCATGAGTGTCAGTGTGATCTCAAAGGCTGGTAAAAAATCTTCAAATCTGATTAGAAATGAGAAGATCTGAGGACCAATGAAGTTGGACAATGTGATCACTATTGAAGGCAAATACTGCACTAAGAGATTAGCCAAGAAGTTCGTATTGCTGATGTCCTGCACAAGAAGAGATGAGAGAAAGATAATACTTAAACACACCTTCCTGACATCGTGCTCTCTCCAGCTACCCCCCTGGTCTCTCTTGTCCAGCACTCAGGTACCATCTTTTACTCTGTCTGCATTCTCCACCTACATTTGCACTGAGCAGTAAGAATCAGGTATAACATGAATGGCAAACCCATCTGACTCCAAATACCTCCAGACGAGCAAGTTTCATGGAAAACAAATCTCTATTCTATATACTACAAGCCTGATCACTGCTATCTCTGCAGTTTGCTGCTACACACCCCTGCTTTCTCCTGCTCCTTTGACCAGTAACTCCCTCCACCTCCAGTTAAGAGTATTTCTGTGCTTCCCCAAAGCTTCTGTTTGAAATGTGTCTGACTATGTTGCTAATCAACACCAAGGCTACCAGGTTTTACACCTACCCAAAGTGTAAACACTTTTCAAGTTCTTCTCACTGCTGCCAAGCAGCTCCTCTGACTTTCCTACCAGCCTGACAAGCCCTTCTATCTGCTCATTTAGGCAAGGTCAGGATACAGACCCTTATGCACAAAGCCCACATTAAGTGAAGCTGGTTTTTAAGTTGTTCTGTGTTGTGTTGTCCTCTTCTCTGCCTTCAAACAATACCTCTGACACAAACAGTTAGTCCCCATTTCCTGCTTCTGTCTCTACAGTCCTTGCAGTTTACAGAAGTTAAGAGTTAGGTCCACCATGAGCATAACTTTAGCCATGCACAGCCAGGCCCATCACATCAGCAACAAACACAGGGGAGATAAAAAGCGCAGCCCCCATTCCTACCAGGCTGACTGAACCCTGGGGTCCCACAGAGAAGTTGCAAAACTGTCATAACTGTTGCCTGTTCTTACTCTGCTTCTGAACCACTGTTTTCGAATGCTTGTCCTGCCAGGGGCGAACAACCCCGCCCAACCTGATTCTTTCCCCTACTGTTGCAAGAACCTTTGACTTTGAAAACTTCTCTGTGTTCAAAGCCTTCCTGTTTCCCCACGTAGCGGTAACTCAAGTCACAACACAGATCACAATCTCTGCTCTGCCTTCCCTTGCAGTGCAGTTTCAAAGCTGAGCAGTGAATCAGATCATGTGAAGTTGATCACCATGAAGTTTGCTTTAAGCAGATCATTCCCTCAGCCAGTTCACTGCCCAGACCCAGCAGGTCACAGCGAGGTGAGCACAGTTACATGGGAAGGGTGATGAGGGCTGCTCTTCTTGTCACCTGCCTTAGCTCCAAGGCACTTGACACCAAAGCCTCTGCAGCAAAGGGGGACATTACTGGGCTTTTTTTTTTTTTTTTTTCTTATTTGCACACGGTTCTTGATCTTTCCTGCTCTCTCCTACTAAAAAGAATTGTAAGTCTGTACAAAGCATTTTCAGATCCCTTGCATAAAAGGTGCTATATTAAGATACTTCACTCTTTCACAATAGTTCCTCTTGCTGTAATGACCAGCCTCGACTGAATCTGTCCTAATGTCATTTCTGATACTCACATTGGACTTTTCTTGAGAGAAGACAGTCACTCTATAAATAGAATAAAAACATCCTGATAAAATGGCAATAACAATTATATTTATAAATATTCTCAGAGAGTAGATGCGTAGCTTTTCTTTTATTGTCCTGTCAGCAATTTTTTGCTTCAGTCTTTCTTCCTCCAAGTCCATCTACAAACAAAAGTAAAAAAATAAAAGAGATGCAGTTTTCTGGTGCAGCTACAACACCTGACACCACAACTTCTACCTCTGGGATGTGCAAATCCATACCCTGTTCTAGGAGGGCCAGTCCACCACCCACCCAAGCACACAGAAGTGTGAGTGCCTTTTCACTGACACAAAAGGGTCCACACAGGAATGAAAGTCCCTGTGTGCTCAGCCTCCTCAGGCTGAGCGCCCTGCAGCCAAAGACAAGTGTCTTGCAATCCCCTTATCTTTGCTGGATCAGTAACATATTTCCTTGAGGGCAGAAAGACAGTTTGCCTGTTCATCGTGACAGATAGCTTGGTACTAAACTCTGAAACAGAGTAAAGCAGCTCCCCCACCTCATTACTTCTGCAGGTAAGTAACCAGTCCTCACCAAAACTTCCTTCTCCTACTCATTGTGAAAGAAAATTGGGGGGTGGCACAGAGAGAAGGAAGCAGAGTCTTGAGCAGCTGTTCATGAAAACTTTACATATTTTGCCTTATCTGATGTGAAAATACAGTATTGCCTGTGAAGGCAATTTAACCTGGGCAGACCCACACATTACCCAGGTATTTTCTGAGGATTTATTTCCATCAAGCAGCAATATTAAGGGGCAAGTTCTTCTAAAGTGTGAGTTCTAGAGACAAAAGTGTGGTAAGTAAAGGAGGTTCTGGTTATACAATGAAAAAAGATGGCTGTGAACTTCACTAGAGCAGAAAGCAACTCACTGTAATTTATGAAAGCTGTAATTACTGCTTTGTGGTTTGCAGTGGAAGTATCTTCTCAAAGGTAATTGTTTCACTACACAAATCTCCATGTCGAGTGTGCAGAGAGCAAAAAGAAGGTACTTGTTTCACCAAAAAAGCCTTTCAGACTCTCTTTTCAGAGCTCTTGGGAAACCTGGAGCTGCATCAGCATTTTGTATGTGCATGTGTGCCAAAGACACCCAGTGAAAAATCTTTCAGATACTTTCAGTATCTTCTTACACTCTCAAATTGTATGAAGAGTACCATCTGAACTTCATTCCTCCCCAAATAACTGCCTACCACGTTGCACACTTAAAACCCAGAGTACTCAAACTGACTCCTGACAGTACAAGGGTTTTGCCCATAGCTGGGACAGCCTTTCCTGTTGGACTGTGCAGAAACTAACACAGGAAGCAGGACTGGAGTGTGAGGAAGAGGCAGATAAGACAAGCAGCCAACAGGTTGGCCTCAGTCCCCGGTGGAAGGGGGAAGGGCCGACAACCCCAATTCCAACTACCTAGAAAGCAAGAGGATGTGGGCTGCCCTGCCCCCAAAACAAACTGCTTTAGTCCTTATTAACCTTATTCCACTATCTGCAAAATTACACACCTCTCTATTTTAGCCACTTAAGCCATAAGAAACCATAATCACAGAAAGGTGAAAGTTACTCACCTGGAGCTCATATCGCAAGCTACGATGTTTTAGCCGAGCTGCGTTTGGATCTGTAATGCAGAAGTCCCAGCCTGCAAAGACTTTGTTACAGTAAGTCTGAAATGGGTCTGCATTATGCACTAAGCTCTGCTTAAATCCTTCCACAGACCTAGAGAAAAATGCAAGTTTATATAATTCATGAGAAGACATATTTTATCCACAGCAAAAAAGAAAACCACACCAAAGCAACCTGGCTGATCAAAGACTGAACTACCCTGTCTACAAGCAAACTGCTGCACTTGCTTTGCATCAGCAAGGCACTGAGAGGCTTTCAGTGAGAGGTTCTGCAGCAGCTGAACCTGACTGGCACAGGTTACTCCCCCCTGCACTCAGACACACTCACACCATCTCACCTCACCCTTCTCTGACACTGCAAAGAGCTGGCTCAGAAAACTTGAGAGGGTGAAAATAAAAGCCACAACCAAAAACCCTAAAAGAAAATCCCCCAACAACTACTAGTTGAGGGCCTTTTATTTATGTGTACATATGAAAAACTGATACTTCAAAATTTGTTGTTGTTGTTTTGTTTGGTTGGTTTTTTGTTTGTTTGGGTTGTTTTGTTGGCTCTGCTTCTCAAGCACAGACAAAAGCTACTGTGGCACTGCATCCTCAAGAAGAAGATTCGCTATTTTCATATAAAACAGTTCTGGAATGCAGTATGTTCCCTTGCAGTAGGAATACAATGTAAACTGTGCAATAGGTAGCAGTAAATAAACTACACCAACATCTTTACCTTTTTATTATCCAGAGGAGACTTAATGCAAGGTAGGCAAATGTAGCCAGGAGGTATGCCAGGGGCAAATTGTACCTCATGACACTGATCCATACAGTATCTACTGTGTAATAGCCATAGAACAATCTTGTCAGTTCAAGGAATCCCTGGGAAAACATGAATTTGAAACAGAATTTGTAACAGCAGCAGCAACTGCCCTGTTAAATCCAAACCAGCATCAAGCAATCATTTTGTAAATTTAAAATCAGGGCTCCCAGCAAGATACAGCAGTCTGTAGCTTCTAAATACTGCCACTGCTTCTACCAAACTGTGATGCAGACACTGTGTGATTAGAGTCTCTCCCCTCTCCAGAGCTCTAGGACACAACACTGGGACCCTACACAGAGAGCACAATAGGCACTGTGCTCCAGAATACATCAGGGTTTAGCAGCTGAGGAGGAGAGGCCAGGCTGCAGCACGTGGCCAGCCAGGCCTTGTGGTTGCTGAGCAATTAGTCAGTTTGAAAACTCCCTTTCTCACAGATAGAGGCTCATTTACCCCAGTGATGCATATGCCTTACCATTTTTCAGAATTATCAAAGCTTCGTTCCACTACTGAAATGTTTTCACATTTTAAATGTCACGCAAGCCACAGAAAACTAAAACAGAAAAAACCTAATTACTTACAGTGCCACTGAGCAAATCTTGGAGGTAAGTATAGAAGTAAACAAGTCCCTTATTACCACCAGGTTCATAAATTGTGCAGTTATACTCTGTAAAAAGAAAGGCACGAAAAGTCACTGAAATTGTAATGCCCACTGAACCGCAAGATCAAACGTGGCACATTCTTATAAAAAAACATTTCTTTGTTCTGGGAGGTGGAGGAGAAGCTGATGAAAAGGAGGAATCTTACAACAGCTGTACATAGAGAAGATGTTTACCTATGTTCTTTGGAGAAATGTTAGCAACGGTACTGTTGAATATTCTGTAGTCAGAAATGATGGTGGGAAGAGTAACAAAACTGAACATCAGGATAAAAATTATAAAATTCAGCAGGACCAGAAAACGCAGGAAGGAGAAGTAGGACTGGATGCCAGTACCAAATGTCCCTGGGAATAAAAGAAACACATGTCAATAATTAAGATGAGAAAATAATTGAAAATACAGAATGAGCAGATTATCATTTCAGTTACATTGAATTAACTGAAGAAACATTGCTGAAGTTCTAAGTACTTCAGACTTTTAGCAATATAATTGAAAAGGAAATTGGACTTTTAAATAATTTTCTCCAATATATTTCCTTCTACCACATCGTGGATTTTACACTCATCAGTAACAAGGGAAGAAATTAACTTCTTAAACACATGTAGTCATATCTGAAACTACACTCACACATGTAAAACTGCCAATTACAGAAGCAACTCTGAAGAGGAGAAATCAATATCAGACAACAAATACCTTCAATGCTGTGAATATCACGTCGCCAAAGCACCAGATAAGATGACAACCCCTTGGCTTCACTGAGGACTTTTCTCAATGATTTACTGCTAGCTTTCTTCCACTTCTTCCATTTAGATAAATATTTTATATCAGCCTGCTCAGAGTCCCTAAGAATCAAGAAATACAGTTACTGAGCACAAGAAGTAACTTTTCACTGCATGTAAGAGGGCCCAGCCCGACAGAGCCTGCCTGGAGCCTTCAGGGGACAGCACAGTGCTGGGAGCTGGAGTAACACACACAAACTGTTCCCATCTGGTCCTCCTGGTAATGGTGACATCAACTTCACTCACATACAGCAAGTTCTCTCACAAAAAACACTTGCCTCTCTTGGAGAAAAAAAAAAAACAAAACAAAACAAAACAAACAAAATAATTGACAATAGCACAACACAGAAAAAAATATGTATCTGAACTTCCCAGTGGGATCTCAGGGAAGTTGCCATTAATGACTTCATATTTACAGATGGCTGGAAAATGAAGAGAAGTTTCTTTCCTCAAAACTTCTGAAACTTCTGACCTCAGCATCTCCACCAAGAGGCTCTTAAAAAATTTCTCTATAATATTTATCCAAAGTATGTTGTGTAAAAAAAAGAAAAACAAAGAGAGAAAGCACACTATTGAGACTTAAATATTTCATTTGGATTTTATAATTCTGACGTTTGTATCACATAACAGAAAACAAATGTTACTAAAATAATTAATTTTTCATTATTCAGTTTTAATAGGTTTTGAAAAGTTTGCTGCAAAGTGCCGACTCAATGAATTTTAAAAAGTAGTTTTTGCCACATCTGGGGGTGCACTGTTCTAATAACAAGCTGCAAACAAACACTGAGGATGTGCCACTGTCTGTAAGTTTTAACTACTTCTCACTTATCGATTTTCATACTATATGCATACATTTGCATTTTAGAAATTGCTGCATGGTCAGCAACAGCATCAAAGAGAATTCTGAGTGGGTCAGAGTTTGCATTTTATTGTTTCTTTTAAGAAACCTGAAAAATAGACAAAACTTCCCAGAAAACTTGAAGATGGACTTGTACGAGCAAATGCTGTTCCAGCCTCTGATGCCACTGAAAAAGAACAGCAGTTCAGCACCCATGGACACCGTGCTGGAGTAGAAGGTAAAGGTTTCGGTTTTAAAAGACTTTGTACACAACCCTATCAAGTGCTTGAGTGATGCAAGTGCCACACCACTGCCGCGTGTATTGTTGCCCGTTTGGTTGTCCTACTCAGTTGAAAGTAAAACAAGCATTTTGGCAGGAATCCGAATTAAACCTATACACAACAATCAAACAGGCAGCAGATGACCTCAGCTTTAAGTGCAAATACAGCTCCTCTCCAAAGATTTCATTTAGTGCAAACCACAGGCTGCAGCACCGTCTGGCCCGTGTTAGGCTTGCATTTTAAATAGAGGCGTGGGCTGCATATTCATCTGAGTTACAGAAGTTGAGTGTTCAGCTTTCAGGACGTTTATACCAAGCACTTTGTGTTGGCAGCTGCTGCACAACATCCAGAGCACTGATCTGTAAAAGTGCCAAGAAGCCCCACCAGAATCTCTCAGTGCTAACATGTGTAAACAAGCTTGGGACATTGCAACTCCACTCCTCCCTCCAGTTCCTTTTTCGTAAAGAACTGAGCTTTAAATACCCAACTTCAAATAAAAATTCAAGGTATCGAGCACTTCCCTTTACCATGATCCAGATCTTCCGCTACTTCTTGAGTGCACATTATAGGGTTACACATAACTCCAGGGTCAGGCTGTTCCCCACTCCTCTTGCAAAAGAGTAACTCTTGTTCTCTCTGGAGTACCAGACATTGACTGCAGTTTCACCTCTCTCCTGGTTGATAACAGACTACAAGGTACCTGATTTAAAGGTGGAGCTGTTCCCTTACAGTATAAAACCACATCCTGTACCCTCCCTCCTCAAAGCAGCTTTCAGCCCAGCAGCAAGACATGAGACAACAAGCAGAGAAACCCAGGCGGGGATGAAGCATGCTCTTTGCAATCCCTCCAGGGGGCTACCACCGGGGGGGGGCAGGAACTGCTCACAGCGCACAGGAAAGAGCCATTTAAAAAAGAAAATTAAAAGAAAAAAAAAGGGGGAGGGGGAAGAAAGGGTCCTGAGACGCTTCCTTCCAACTGTACTGAGCCACAGCAAAGGGAGCGCAGTACATTGTGTAAGAGCAGCTAGGCAGACTCGGAGCAGCAGCACTCGCATAGCAGCAGATAACCCACAATGACCCTTGAAAGCACAAAACCCTACACCAAAAAAAAAAAAAAAAAGAAAAAAAGAAGCCAGTAAAAAACACGTTTGGCTGCTGCAGGTAAGACCCAGGTCCCAAGTTCTGACTCATTTCTTCCAATTCAAGTCGCCCCTGCCCCCAGCCCGCGACTCCCTCGTGCCAGCCAAGAGCACCCGGGCACCTTCGCGTCGGAACCACAGAGTGAAAACAGGAGCTGAACCCAGTTCTGCTTCAGCCTTCCAGCGCACCGGGGTCGTGTTTAGGAAAGGTCAATTAAAAACAAACAAACAAACAAAAAACGACAACAAGGGAAAAAACCGCGTTGAGGATTCACCTTAATCTCCTCTTCTCCGCGATGCTCAGCGGGTACTCCCTGGCAGGGCGCGCAGCGGGCTCGCCTCCATCCTGCTCCAGCGCCCAGGGCTGGGTGGCGGCGGGTCCGTGCGGGGCCGCCCGGCGCTCCCGGGTCCCGCCGCGCCGCCGCCGCGCCGAGCGGCAGCTGGGCAGCTCCTGCAGGAAATCCACAGGTGCGGCGCCACGCGGATCCTCGGCCGGCGACAGCCCTGCGAGGGGAGAGAGCGGGGGCTGCGGGGCGGGGGTCGCCTCAACAGGGCACCCGGGGCCCCGCGGCGCCGAGCGGGTCCCGGCCCGCCCGTCCATCCCCCGGCCCGCCCGCCCCGCGCCCTCACCGCTGTCCCGCTGCCATCCCGGCGGCTCCGCGGCCGCCCCGGCTCCACTCATGTCCGCGGGGGAAGCCGGAGCCCCGCGCCGGTGCCGCCGTTTCCGGGCGCGGCGGGGCCGTGGGGCGGTGGCTGCCGCCCAGAGCGGGGGCGAGGCCGCCCGCGGGGCCGCCTTCCCCGCACCCCGCCCGCCGGGCTCACGGCTCCGAACGCCGGGCTTTCCCTTCCTCTCGCTTGTTTCTAAACTCGGGGTACACCAGCAGCTCACCCTCGTTGCAATGAGGCAAGGCTCATGCGCCCCCGGGTGCGGGGCTCTGCGTGTTGTAGCTGCTGGGCATCTCTCACCGACGCTTGTCCCGTCAAATGGCTTTGTTTCAATGTCTTCTGCTGCTCTGTTAAACGCCCACGCTCGTGGTGGGTGCTGTAAAAATTACAAACTCTTGACACTTGGTCAACTCTCATGAGGTCACGAGCCCGAGGTGTCATCTCTTTCTGAATGACTGGATCCAGTGGCACAGGACACAGTGGAAACAGCCAGCTTCACCCCTGACTGTGAAAACTCAGTATGAACTGGAGCAAGCAAAGTAGATGCTGGATCTCTTTTTCCATCTGAGAGTGAGGGTTTTGTGTTAGCTTGTACTAAACATCTCAGAGAGATTTATTTCTTGGAATAATTCTTGCCTCTTGTGTGACCAAAACCAAATGAAACCTCTAGTAGGTTCAGCAGCTTTAGGTGCTGGGTGAAAAAAAAAAAAAACATATTTTCTAGCATTTCTTACTGTGTTCTACTGGTAGTTAAACTGATAAACAGATTTTTCTGAACATTCCTCATCCGCTTTTTGCCATAGTTTTAAAAATAAGTTGTTATTAGGCTTCAGAATGCTGAATCAGACATAAATGAACACGTTTCTTCTGTTACATGTGTGTCATCAGCTCAGGTATATAATTTTCAAATTGCTTTATTAGCAGTAAGAATCTATGTGGATCATCTGTTTTCATAATAAAACAATAAAATGTTATTGATAAAAATGTAGGCTCTCAAAGTAATTTAGATGTACATGCTTATAATCTGTGTTACTGGCAGAGGTGAAAGATATAACTTAAGGGGAATTGTTGTGAAATACAAAGACATGGAATTAAAGCATGGCAACTTCCTTATTGCACTGAATGACTTAAGAAAACAAATCAAGAAACCTACCTTGAAGGTATTCTTGCCTTCATGCCAGTAGGCTGGTCTTTGACAATTGGACTTGATGATCTCAAAGGTTTCTTCCAACCTTGATGAGTCTATGATTCTATATCTAATATGTTTTTTAGCTATTTTTGATGAGAACCAGTTATAACTTGCCCTCATCCTCCAATAAGTCATTCTGGAGGCCTGTTGCTTTTTTCCCTTCTTGTTTTCCCAGATCTCCAGGGTGGTTTTGCCCAGGTGGTTTGTTTTTGGGTTTTTGTTGTTTTGTTTTTTTTTTTTTTTTTTTTTTTTTTTT
>NW_020955359.1:365133-372691 GCF_003031625.1 Empidonax traillii | reverse complement strand
TTTTTTTTTTTTTTTTTTTTTTTTTTTTAAATAGCAAAGGCTGATGCTGTGAGAGAGTGTTTGTAACATACAGATCCTTCTGCAGGATGGGTGTGTTGGCAACAGAACTGGACACCTCAGTGAAGTCCATTTGCACAGGTGATTCTGGTTCCTTGGCTGAGCACCACATATCATGGAATTTAGCTGGTCATTCTGGAAAACTCAGGGGATGGAAATTGAAACTGTAGCAACCCTGAAAAATCATTTGCTGTTGTTCAGCATTCCTGCTGAGTGTGTGATTCATATACTGAATATGAATGTGCATTATACCAGAGAGCCTAAGTACCCACTTGTACTGGTCCCTTGAAGCCACCCAAGCATGGGCCATCTTTCAGTGGCTGTGAACACAGAGCAGGGCCAGCTCTGCCCTAAATAGGAGTATTCATGGGCTAAGGCTTCCCTAGAGGTGTCATCTGGAGTGGCAGCTTGGCTTTTTATTTATGTTTCTTTTCTTACCACTAAGAATACAAAGAATAAAGGTCAGTAATGCACTTGCTGCTTAATTAGACTCTTTCTGAAACTCCATGTTCTAGAAAAGTATTGGGTTAATGACCCCATGAGAACAAATTTAAATAAAGATTGGAGGAATTGAAACAAGATTGACTTCCCCAGGAATTTTGTGAGAACACTCTCTAATCTATCTTTTTGTTTGTTGGTTTGTTTTTTTTTTTCCAGTGAGAAGGTTTTTAAGACACTTGGAAGTGTTTAAATGAATGTAATGGATCACAGCAATCTCAGGTGAAAAAGCAGGAATACAGGCATGTTAAGGAGAAGAGAATGGATGATTCTGTGGTAAGTTCCTTTTGTGTATTGTTTGTCCAATGCACCTTGTTCACAAAAGCAGCAGCTCTCAGTCTGTGCTGAGCATGGAAGCCAATGCCATGTACTGTTTCTTAGGATGCTGGGAAACCGTCTGTCACATTTAGTAACACCATTTCCAGGACACTTTTTCTTTCATATGGTTCCTCTTCCTAATGCCACAGCTCCAAAATGCTTCTCAATGTTCAGGAAAGTACTGAGTGATTGTTTTGAATTTTTTAGGGGGAACTCATGTTCAATACCCTGGTGCTTTGGGCTGTGGCCTGTGCAGCAGAGAGGCAGCTCTGGATCAGTGCAGGAGATCTGCAGACAGGTCCTCTGCAGTCATGCCAGGAATGTTGCTTTGGGCAAAATGTAATCTTAAAGTAGTATTAGAACACTTCACTGAGGTCTACAGAATGTGTCAGATACAGAATAAACACGGTTTTTTTGCAGTTTAGGAACTGGAAAGGCACTAGCCATTTGGTAAAAGTGATCATCAGCTGTTACACCGACACAGTTTCTGAACACAGAGCAAATTGATTTATTGCCAGTTCCTCACTGGCTTTAATCCAAAAGGTTGCCAGGGGTATTTTTCACTTGTTTGTTTTCTAATCTTGCTGGCCAGAGAAGTTACTTAGGAATAGAAGTTTTAAGATATGGGTTTCCTGACAGGATAAAATATGCCAAAATGTCATAACAGGCTCTACCAACACAAAAGCAGATGGAGGTCTATAATTCTGTGAAGTGTTGGTAAAAAGGAGAAAGGTTAACAGGCAGGCCACAAGTCTGGGGCAGCAGATCCAGTCTTGTCCTTACCCTCTTTCCCTCTCTGTCTGTGCCCATCCCAGCGGTGGCTGTTTGGCCCCTCGTCCAGTTTGAGGATACTTCTATTTCCAGAGGACAGCATTAGCCTTGGAGAGGGGCCCTGGACACAGCCTGGCAGTGACTGTTGTGTGGTGGATGTGCTGGGGTATCCCAGTTCCGCTGCAGTGGAGTGAGGGAAGGTGATGCAGACATCCCTGTAAGTGGCTTTAGGACAGAAATTCCTGCACGAGGCACCACCCCCAGCACTTTGACTTCTTTGTGTTGCACCCTGCCTGGTGCCCAACTGCAGCTTTGTCCAGTCCATGGTTTTTCCCATCTCTATGTGAAATGGGAAGAAGGAGGGAAAAGAGAAAGACAGGAAAAATCAGTTTGTCTGTGTCACACTAAAAAAGAGGTGCCTTCTGACCCATACAGAGTACAGGAAGGACTGGTATTAAATTCCTCATCCAGAAACTGCTGATTACTCCATGTACTACTGTGAACTAATTTTTTCACCCTTGGAGGAGCCTTCCTTTAGTGCAAGTAAAAATATGTTCTTTATCTCTGCTCTACAAATGATTAATCCAGAGATAAGGTAACACAGCACACAGCCTGTGTCTGAAGACCGTTTTTCTCCGTCCATTTGTTGTGGTATTATTGCGATCCTCAGCCCAAAGAAAGCATGTTTAAATTTTAGGGGGCAGAGACTGAACGTCTCGGAGCTCATACAGCATCATAGCAACGCGTCCCACGGCAGGTAACACCAAAGAGCTCCGCGTGGTTGTTTTTCTTGTCCCCCTGCGAGCTGTGCGAGCCGGACCTCAGCTCCACCTTCCCGGTGCTGCAGTTCCCTGCACGGCCCGTTCAGGGCGAGAAGGGAAGGGAAGCGAAGCAAAGCAAAGCCGGCGGACACCGGCGGCTCCCGCGGGAGCGGGGCGGGACCGGGGCGGCGGGAGGAGCCGCCGGCGGGGCGGGAGCGGCGCCGATCCCGGGGCATCTGGCGCGGGCAGCCTCTCCCGGCGGGCAGGTAAGAGCTGGGACGGGCGGCTCCGGGGCTCTGCCGTTCTGGAGCGGCTGGGAAGGGCCGGGAGGGCGGCAGATGGAGCGCTGGGTCCGGGCTGGGTCTGCTCCGCCGCGGGGCTGCAGGGCGGTCTCTCCGCTCACCTGAGATGCAGGAACCGCTCGGCCCCCCGACAGGTGGCTGCCGCTTAACAGGCGGCCGCTGCTAATTTAGAGTGATGGAACCGTAAGGACTGGGCTGCGGGCGTGCCAGGGATGCACTCGGCTTCTGCTCCCTCAAAGGTGAGCGGCCGCACGGCGCGGTGCCCAGACCGTGGTGTCAGCCCTGCTGTGCGGCACCTCCCGGCTTTATCGCCCCGTTAGTCACATACCGGCTTCCTCTGCCTTCTGCTGGAAGGGCTGGTCCCATGGCGGATAAACAGCCACACGCTTCCCTGATGGATTTAGCCAGGGTGCCACACACAGTCTGACCAGCCTGGCTGGGATCACCGGCCTGGAGTGTGACACCTGCTTTCTGTTTGGTGTAGGTTGCATATTGGTGTATGCTAACTAGTGAATGGATGTGGCACTGTATTTTCCAAGGAGCAGGTTGTTTTTCATGTTTGCAATAGGTGACAGGAATCTGTATTGAATAGGCGGGAAAAATCTCAGGTTTAAGTATTCGTGTCCTTTATGGTCAGTCATTGTCACTTCCTCAAAACACACAAACTTATTATTTAACCTACAAAGACTGAAACGTTTCTATGCAGAAGACTGAATATTTATCTAAAATCCAAATCATCACATCCAAGATTTTATTGTTAGGTTGCTGTCCCTCTGTTAGTTAAGTGAACCTGCAAGCAGTGGCACTGCGTGGGAGCTGTGCTGACCTCTGCTTCCACTGACCTGC
The DNA here is from genome assembly GCF_003031625.1 of Empidonax traillii. NCBI lineage: Eukaryota > Metazoa > Chordata > Aves > Passeriformes > Tyrannidae > Empidonax > Empidonax traillii. Next base: position 369,138 of record NW_020955359.1, on the reverse strand, counting down.
TGTCACCATGGTCCCCTCTGCCAACCCAGGGACCAACAGCAGCCTGATCCCGCTCTGTGTGGCAGAAGCAGCCAGTCAGTAGCTCTAGAGCCACGTTCAAGGAGTGATAGTTTCAGTGTGGGTGTGTGTCAATCCCTGCCCATGTGACACAGCCCTGGCACAGGATAAGGACAGCACTGGCTGTAGTTGACATGGCACCTGTACCAGGCTGGTGTGCCAGTGCTCCACCCAAAGCAATTAATTTCAAATGTGTTTTTTTTAGTTTTTTTTTTTTTTTTTTTTTTTTTTTTAAATAGCAAAGGCTGATGCTGTGAGAGAGTGTTTGTAACATACAGATCCTTCTGCAGGATGGGTGTGTTGGCAACAGAACTGGACACCTCAGTGAGGTCCATTTGCACAGGTGATTCTGGTTCCTTGGCTGAGCACCACATATCATGGAATTTAGCTGGTCATTCTGGAAAACTCAGGGGATGGAAATTGAAACTGTAGCAACCCTGAAAAATCATTTGCTGTTGTTCAGCATTCCTGCTGAGTGTGTGATTCATATACTGAATATGAATGTGCATTATACCAGAGACCCTAAGTACCCACTTGTACTGGTCCCTTGAAGCCACCCAAGCATGGGCCATCTTTCAGTGGCTGTGAACACAGAGCAGGGCCAGTTCTGCCCTAAATAGGAGTATTTATGGGCTAAGGCTTCCCTAGAGGTGTCATCTGGAGTGGCAGCTTGGCTTTTTATTTATGTTTCTTTTCTTACCACTAAGAATACAAAGAATAAAGGTCAGTAATGCACTTGCTGCTTAATTAGACTCTTTCTGAAACTCCATGTTCTAGAAAAGTATTGGGTTAATGACCCCATGAGAACAAATTTAAATAAAGATTGGAGGAATTGAAACAAGATTGACTTCCCCAGGAATTTTGTGAGAACACTCTCTAATCTATCTTTTTGTTTGTTGGGTTTTTTTTTTCCAGTGAGAAAGTTTTTAAGACACTTGGAAGTGTTTAAATGAATGTAATGGATCACAGCAATCTCAGGTGAAAAAGCAGGAATACAGGCATGTTAAGGAGAAGAGAATGGATGATTCTGTGGTAAGTTCCTTTTGTGTATTGTTTGTCCAATGCACCTTGTTCACAAAAGCAGCAGCTCTCAGTCTGTGCTGAGCATGGAAGCCAATGCCATGTACTGTTTCTTAGGATGCTGGGAAACCGTCTGTCGCATTTAGTAACACCATTTCCAGGACACTTTTTCTTTCATATGGTTCCTCTTCCTAATGCCACAGCTCCAAAATGCTTCTCAATGTTCAGGAAAGTACTGAGTGATTGTTTTGAATTTTTTAGGGGGAACTCATGTTCAATACCCTGGTGCTTTGGGCTGTGGCCTGTGCAGCAGAGAGGCAGCTCTGGATCAGTGCAGGAGATCTGCAGACAGGTCCTCTGCAGTCATGCCAGGAATGTTGCTTTGGGCAAAATGTAATCTTAAAGTAGTATTAGAACACTTCACTGAGATCTACAGAATGTGTCAGATACAGAATAAACACGGTTTTTTGCAGTTTAGGAACTGGAAAGGCACTAGCCATTTGGTAAAAGTGATCATCAGCTGTTACACTGACACAGTTTCTGAACACAGAGCAAATTGATTTATTGCCAGTTCCTCACTGGCTTTAATCCAAAAGGTTGCCAGGGGTATTTTTCACTTGTTTGTTTTCTAATCTTGCTGGCCAGAGAAGTTACTTAGGAATAGAAATTTTAAGATATGCGTTTCCTGACAGGATAAAATATGCCAGAATGTCATAACAGGCTCTACCGACACAAAAGCAGCTGGAGGTCTATAATTCTGTGAAGTGTTGGTAAAAAGGAGAAAGGTTAACAGGCAGGCCACAAGTCTGGGGCAGCAGATCCAGTCTTGTCCTTACCCTCTTTCCCTCTCTGTCTGTGCCCATCCCAGCGGTGGCTGTTTGGCCCCTCGTCCAGTTTGAGGATTCTATTTCCAGAGGACAGCATTAGCCTTGGAGAGGGGCCCTGGACACAGCCTGGCAGTGACTGTTGTGTGGTGGATGTGCTGGGGTATCCCAGTTCCACTGCAGTGGAGTGAGGGAAGGTGATGCAGACATCCCTGTAAGTGGCTTTAGGACAGAAATTCCTGCACGAGGCACCACCCCCAGCACTTTGACTTCTTTGTGTTGCACCCTGCCTGGTGCCCAACTGCAGCTTTGTCCAGTCCATGGTTTTTCCCATCTCTATGTGAAATGGGAAGAAGGAGGGAAAAGAGAAAGACAGGAAAAATCAGTTTGTCTGTGTCACACTAAAAAAGAGGTGCCTTCTGACCCATACAGAGTACAGGAAGGGCTGGTATTAAATTCCTCATCCAGAAACTGCTGATTACTCCATATACTACTGTGAAGTAATTTTTTCACCCTTGGAGGAGCCTTCCTTTAGTGCAAGTAAAAATATGTTCTTTATCTCTGCTCTACAAATGATTAATCCAGAGATAAGGTAACACAGCACACAGCCTGTGTCTGAAGACCGTTTTTCTCCGTCCATTTGTTGTGGTGTTATTGCGATCCTCAGCCCAAAGAAAGCATGTTTAAATTTATGGGGGATAGAGACTGAACGTCTCGGAGCTCATACAGCATCATAGCAACGCGTCCCACGGCAGGTAACACCAAAGAGCTCCGCGTGGTTGTTTTTCTTGTCCCCCTGCGAGCTGTGCGAGCCGGACCTCCGCTCCACCTTCCCAGTGCTGCAGTTCCCTGCACGGCCCGTTCAGGGCGAGAAGGGAAGGGAAGCGAAGCAAAGCAAAGCCGGCGGACACCGGCGGCTCCCGCGGGAGCGGGGCGGGACCGGGGCGGCGGGAGGAGCCGCCGGCGGGGCGGGAGCGGCGCCGATCCCGGGGCATCTGGCGCGGGCAGCCTCTCCCGGCGGGCAGGTAAGAGCTGGGACGGGCGGCTCCGGGGCTCTGCCGTTCTGGAGCGGCTGGGAAGGGCCGGGAGGGCGGCAGATGGAGCGCTGGGTCCGGGCTGGGTCTGCTCCACCGCGGGGCTGCAGGGCGGTCTCTCCGCTCACCTGAGATGCAGGAGCCGCTCGGCCCCCCGACAGGTGGCTGCCGCTTAACAGGCGGCCGCTGCTAATTTAGAGTGATGGAACCGTAAGGACTGGGCTGCGGGCGTGCCAGGGATGCACTCGGCTTCTGCTCCCTCAAAGGTGAGCGGCCGCACGGCGCGGTGCCCAGACCGTGGTGTCAGCCCTGCTGTGCGGCACCTCCCGGCTTTATCGCCCCGTTAGTCACATACCGGCTTCCTCTGCCTTCGGCTGGAAGGGCTGGTCCCATGGCGGATAAACAGCCACACGCTTCCCTGATGGATTTATCCAGGGTGCCACACACAGTCTGACCAGCCTGGCTGGGATCACCAGCCTGGAGTGTGACACCTGCTTTCTGTTTGGTGTAGGTTGCATATTGGTGTGTGCTAACTAGTGAATGGATGTGGCACTGTATTTTCCAAGGAGCAGGTTGTTTTTCATGTTTGCAATAGGTGACGGGAATCTGTATTAAATAGGCGGGAAAAATCTCAGGTTTAAGTATTCGTGTCCTTTATGGTCAGTCATTGTCACTTCCTCAAAACACACAAACTTATTATTTAACCTACAAAGACTGAAACGTTTCTATGGAGAAGACTGAATATTTATCTAAAATCCAAATCATCACATCCAAGATTTTATTGTTAGGTTGCTGTCCCTCTGTTAGTTAAGTGAACCTGCAAGCAGTGGCACTGCGTGGGAGCTGTGCTGACCTCTGACCTGCTGTCACCATGGTCCCCTCTGCCAACCCAGGGACCAACAGCAGCCTGATCCCGCTCTGTGTGGCAGAAGCAGCCAGTCAGTAGCTCTAGAGCCACGTTCAAGGAGTGATAGTTTCAGTGTGGATGTGTGTCAATCCCTGCCCATGTGACACAGCCCTGGCACAGGATAAGGACAGCACTGGCTGTAGTTGACATGGCACCTGTACCA
>NW_020955359.1:363451-364556 GCF_003031625.1 Empidonax traillii | reverse complement strand
TCCCTGCCCATGTGACACAGCCCTGGCACAGGATAAGGACAGCACTGGCTGTAGTTGACATGGCACCTGTACCAGGCTGGTGTGCCAGTGCTCCACCCAAAGCAATTAATTTCAAATGTGTTTTTTTTAGTTTTTTTTTTTTTTTTTTAGTTTGTTTTTAATTCTTTTGGTGGTTTGTTTTGTTTGGTTGGTTACTTTTTCCCCTCCAAAGTAAGTTTGTCAGAAGGACTTCTACTCTTGCCATGAAAGTGGTAAAGTGCTGAGTTGGTGTTGTAGGGCTGTGTGGGAAGACATAACAGGAACTAGAACTTTACAGTGTGTCCCTGTTCACATTTTTGTGAAAAAGCCTCTAATTATATAGTCCATAGGTTCTATATGTTCATTGTGGAAGAGAGCCTCAATATACTAACATGCTACATTGCATTTTAATAAAGCTGCATTTTGTCTGAAAAAAAAAAAAAGGATTCAGATTATGTGAAATTATTTGTCCAACAGTTTGAAAACTGCATGTAAGGATTTTGAAGAATGACGAGAAACCTGTGACAAATCTGGTTCTCTTTTCTGGCTCTCCCAAGCCATTTTCTAGTCTCTTTATTTGTCAGAATTTTATGAATTCCTTTTGTTTTCCCTCAAGATCTGCTTAAATGCTGCCTGTGCAAATAGTAATGAGATGACAATATCCTTAACAGGAAGTTAAGCCAGAAATTACAAACAGAACAATGCCCTCTTTCAGTCCAACATCATTGTGTATATTTTAAACCCTGTTTGTCATATAAAATGATCATATGTGTAGTCTTCATTCGCTTTTCCAATTGAACTTGTGAATGAGACTCCTGTAACTGATACTGCTCATTAAAATATAATTTGAAGGTTGCATTTAAACTGGGTAGGTATCCATTGCAAGTGCAATAAAAAGAGCTTTCTTTTAAGGCAAAACATCAGAACTGTTCTGGTAAGCAGTCTCTCATGCCTCTGATGGACCTGCTGTGGTGGACTGCCCTTCCACTGAAAGCAGAAAGTTATTCCAATCAGGTATTCAAGAACTGCTTCCTTTCTTTTTTTTTTTTTTTTTTTTTTTTTTTTTTTTTTTTTTTTTTTTTTTTTT
>NW_020955359.1:333474-362963 GCF_003031625.1 Empidonax traillii | reverse complement strand
TTTTTTTTTTTTTTTTTTTTTTTTTTTTTTTTTTTTTTTTTTTTGTTAAGCAGTTATTTCCTTCGAGTACTAGTGGCTGGTAAGGTTGGTTAATAGACTTAAAAAACTTGTTTTTCAAAGCAATATTTTGTCCTGCTACATGCAAAGAATGTGACACTCTGCAGTTTGGAAATTTAGTCACAAGACTGAGTTGCACTATATGAAATGATTCTTGCTTTAGTCCTTTTTTGACCTGTAATGGTCAGACTATGAGCTAGGTAATGTTTTTCAAGTGTTAAAGAAATAATGCAGAGTTTTATTTCTTATTCTTGCTAATCTTGCCTCTCCCTGCCAGGTATACTGTTCTTGCTCTTCAGTTCCCTGTTTCCAAATTTAGTAGTTATATAGTTTATAATTTTCACAACGAATTTAGTTTGCAACTTGTGGTCAGAGTTAAGAGCATAAAAGCAACCATGCAGCAAGCACAGAGAGAATTGCTCTCAAAGGGGTCTCTGGGAAAGGATTAGATCATGCTAAGTCACTGTCATATGTACTTCAGTCCATAAGGATTGTGATCCCCTGGGGCCTTTTGGGTGGAGAAGCAAGGATGTGTGTGGTAGATTAGGGTGAGTACTATGAATTTCACAGAATTAATGAAGTATCTGAACTTTCAGCCACTGCGTTTGAGCAAAAACCCTGAAGTGTGCACCACACCTTTATTGGGCACTAGAATTTAACTACATATTGTAACATTCTTTTGAATGTTTCAGGGGCATGTTTATAATAAAGGTGTCTAAACTCAGATGAAGATGTAGAATCCTGCTTGAGCCACTGCAAACATGAAGGAGCTGGCAGTCCTTCTCCAAAACCTTATTTGAGCAACCACAGGTGATAGAAGGGCTTTAACTTGCAAACAAAGTTAATATGAAAATACTGTAGTCTTATATTGGGGGAAATTGCAAGAGGAATGTTAGATGGAAAGGATAAGGCAAACGAGTGAGTAGGTGCAAAAACAATGGATAAACAGCAAATAAGGAGCAGAGCTCTCGATGCTGGAGCAGTAGCTGGAGGCACTGGGAGCAGCCAGGTGAGGGCAGAAAGTGTCCATCAGCAGGATGTTCCCTGTGTCAGACAGACACTGTCCTGCCTGCCTGGCTGCTCTCTGTGCCACAGCCTGACCAAGAGGGGCTGGGGGGACAGGGAGGGTGGGATCTGAATTCTGGTAGGTAGCATTGCACTACACCACATTAATCTGAGCTCAAGTTCCTATGAGGTGATGGGAGAGACAGCAGCACTGCCACTACGAGGGGAATGCTGTCACTCCCTTCCTGAATTGATTATCTGTCCTTTCCCTCTGCGCTGGTAAGCAAATGAGTTTCTAGTGCTACTAAGACTGCACGTCATCACTGGGAAGAGCTCTTGTAGCAGAGGCACAGTTTAGATTTCTGAAACTGATTCAAGGTGTAAAATAGCAGAGTTGATGCTAATTCCTGTAATAGGCTTTGCTGCCATTAATAAAAACACAGTGGGAGGCCTGTAGGAGGTACAGGTTGGGTACTTTGGCAATAAAGGCAGTAAAGGTGAGTGGTTTTCATTTCCGTGTATGATTCATGCTGGTTTCATTGCTGATATATCAATTAAAATGAGGTTTTCCCGAGTGTAGTGTTTGATTAGGGTCAATTCACAGGCCCTTCACAGCCTTCTGAGAGGCTTCTCTGGTTTGTTGCAGCAGTGTTGAAACTGTTGGGACTGAGATAGTGGAAGAGCAGTGGTCGGTGTTGGAACGTAGTTGCTGATGCAGCCTGTAAAACTCTGGCTTGTCTCTCAAATTCACTTTTGGCTTCCAGAAATCAGTCTGTCCAGTCGTACCAACAAAACTGAAATATTTTTACAGAAATAAAGCACATTCAGCCTTCTGAATAAGTTCTTCCATGAGTTCTATTCCCTTCAGTCAACGTTACTAAGTTACCTATGTTGTAGTTCTAGAACGTGCTGTTTCAATTCCTCTTCAAGATGTGTGTAAGTAGGATTTGCTCTATGTAATCCTTTTTACTGAGGGATTACAGGTAAAGAACTTGAAGGTCTAAGTGGCTTTTCTGAAACTTGATGCCCAGACAAAGTGCTATTTTGGCAAGACAGTCATGTTTATTTGATTACATTCTAAATGAGGATTAGTGTCGACAGCAGAGAATTACCTGTCCAGGAAGGGATGAAACTAACCTGGAATATTTTCTCCAGGCTGTTGATCTGTGACGTGAAGGCGGTTAGTTTTCTGGGAAATGATCCAGAGGCTTGAGTGTGCACTGCTTGGAGTTTCCTGTTCTGTATCATTACAGTGTGTGTTGAATAATTTAAGGGGAAAGCACCCACTCTCCACCTAACCTCTAAACTTATTTACATATCAGTGATTATTAAACCCACTGATCTTAAACCCTTCTGTACTCAAGAGGAGTAACAGAAGATTTGTCTTGTTGCTTGCTGAAATCAAGAAATGTAATCCACAAGTGGACAACACTCTGCAAAGGGAAGATTTGTCAAGATCCTGCTTTCTGTCTTTCCCAAATGACTGCTGTTCTTCATCGGTTTTTTTTTTTTTTTTTTTTTTCCATTTGGAAATTAACTTTTTAAAAGGAAAACTAAATCTATATGTCATAGCTTTCTCCTGGAGCTGTGGTTCACTGCATCCCATCATAGTTCAAAAAGAAGAAAGAGGTTGTTTAGTTTGAGCATTACCTGCTTTGGGCTCTTTCCAGTGAACTGTGACTGACCAAACCCCAAACCAAACCTGCAGTGTAGGGATTAGATTGGATAAAAAGAGTTTCTCACGATCTTTGGACTTGGGATGGAGGAAATGAGTGGCCTGATGTGCTACTTGTGCACCCTTGGCATCCTACCTGTGCAGCCTGGTCGTGCCAGCTGTGCCCCCTGAGCACGTCTGTTCACACACACCTCCCTCCCAGCCTAGAAAGTCTGTCCTGGGCTTTTTTCAGTTTCTCAGTAAGCCTTTGTGGATAAGTCTAGAGGTCTTTCAAGTGAGAGAAAGAAGCGCTGGATGTATTTTTCAGTCAGGCTGCTCTGTTTCTGGGTGGTTGATGCTATATCAAGCTGATGGGGATGGTCAGTTCTTTCTGTCAGCTTGCTTCTGGGTACTGCTGAGTCTACACATGCCATACACTTCCACCAAAATATCTGTTCTCCCTACTGCTTCAATGAAGACCAGGCAAGCTGATGGGCTGTTCAGATCAGTGCTCAACTTTCCAACTGCCTTGCTGGCAGGCTTCCCAGCTTTCTGGATGTCTGAGTCCAAGGGAGTTGGGTTCCTGGGAAACAAGTTAAAAAAAAACAGAAAAGTGTAATTTTGCACACTCTTCAAAGGGAATTGTCTCAGAACTTTCTTCCCCTGAGAAAGTAATTTTTTCCTCTTTAGCTTTTCATTGCAGTTTGAAATGTAAACCACTCTTATAGGGGATGTTTAATTTTCCAAGCAAGGTTTTGCAGAAGTCCATGGTTATCTTTTTTGAGAATCATTTCCATGCATTAAAATGGAGCATAAGGACAGAATGTACAAATGCCTGAAGAGTTTGTATAAAAGTTCAGATATATTCTAAGCAAGTTCTCAGAAGATCACCAGGAGCTAAGTGGTTCCTGTCAAAGAAAAGCTACCTCTCATGAGATTTAAACTTTTCATGACCTTTACAAAAGAGCCTCGGATTCCTTGGGTATTCATTGGTTTTCTTTGGAGATGAGGAGAGGGGGCTCTGCTGATGACTTTTCTGCACTGGTGAGAGTCTCACTCTGCCTCTGTAGGTGTGGAGTTGTTGCCTGAAAAGACAGCAGTTTCACCTGGGAGATCCTGTGTTTATGGTTTCTTACTGGCAGTAATCACACCCCTCTTTTTACAGGGGGCAGGGGTGATGCACCCTGGATCCACATCACCTGCTGTGCTTCTTTTACTGAGTGTGCTGAATCCATGGGCCCCACAGCATGATTCATCAGGCTGTAACCAAAGTGTAGTCAGTGTTCTGATTAAAATGTGGGACTTTGAGTTCAATCAATCACTTGTGTTTATTGCGTATCTCCTTGCAAGTTAGCGTGCAGAACCTGGGTAGTGCTTTACAACTGTGTCCCACTGCAGGATTTTAGACTTTGTTCCAAGATCTTTAGGCGTGTAAATGACATAATAGTAATTTAAGAGCTTCTTTTGGCAGAACAAGAAGATTTTGACAAGCCTTTGGAAACTAGACACTGTGTAATTATCCATTTTGAAGATACTTTTCATGTGATACTTCCTTTGCTTTAGTAAAAATCACAAATAAACCCCACTGCAAACAGAAAAGTTGGTAGAGGCTGTGCTGTGAAATGAGATTCTGGTCTGCTTTTCTAGGAATGGAGCCGAAATAAAAATAGGGTTTTTATGGGTTTTGCCAGATGTGCCCTTTTTTGTTTATTTTTTTCCTTCCCTGCTGGGGAATAGCTCTGCCACCTGACGAAACTTGGCATGGTGCCTTGAAGAACTAATGCTAAAAATTGCTTCCTTTTTTATTCTGAGTATGATTTTTGATTAATTGCAAGAACTGCCTGTTTAATTTGGATTCTGTTTTTCTAATGTGACATTCCCTTTTCACTGACTTATCTGGGCTCCCATTTGTTAAACTCTGACCAAGTCTGGTTTGTGTAAGACTGAAATGGAGCACTCTGTAAGAAATCCAAAACCAACCTATTTACAGACATTAAATCATTGGAAGAGCCCTCATTAAGAATGAGTCTAAATATTGGCAGCTCCATACACAGCAATGGCCCAACAGGTCCCTTGTTCACAACTAAGGCTTAGGGATGCACTGCTAGTAAAGAGGAGGGCAGGCTTCTCTTCCTCTTTGGTTTTGGAAATCTAGTCAATTTTTTGGAGAAATCTGTGTATTTGACTTGCCCTGTTTAAGGAGGAGAGAGAACTTATTTTTTCTTCCTAATGTTTTGATATGCTTCTAAAACCTGGCCTAATTTTCAGTGTTAGGGAAAACATCGGCGGCACTCCAGTTCCTTAGTTTTGTTGAGAGTTTCTTACAAATAAATATTAGTTCCCATTTTACCTGCAACTTCTGGTGGACCCCAGTTTCCTGATGGTAAATAACATGAAGTTACAACCACTTCTGATTTATTTTCTTCCATGTTATTTGTTAGTGGGATGGCAAAATCTTCTAAGTTGCTAATATGGAGTTCCTTCCTTTTCATTTTTTATGTACATGCATCTGTTCTGTAATCAGGTCTGTAATCAGTCTTCCCATTAACATATTGATGAAGCAGTAGAGACAAAAATAAGGAAGATTTCATCCTTCAAAACAAAGGACTTGTCATGTCTTATCATTACAATGAAGGCTTTGAAAATCCAGACTACTACTTCTCAGAGACACTGGAAATTGATAGAAGGTGAGTTTATTTAATTTTGCTGTGTGACTGTGCCATAAGAAATTAAATTACTCATATGCAGGAGCAACTTTTCCTCCAGAGTTTTAATTTGTGGATTTATTTTAATCCCTCCTGTAAGCTTTTATTCTCAGACACAAATTTTTAAAGCTGTTACCAGGAAGGCAGCATTGAAGGGAAATGGCGTTTTACTTTTTACATGTTGGATGAACTTCAGTAAAATGTATTTATGGCACAATATCATAGATACTTTTTACTTCCAGTAATTTTCACAATAACCCAGGATATCCTTGTTTTCCAAGCAGTTATTCCTGTTTAGACAGAGTCTAAGCTAACTTCATGCGGAGAAAAGTTTTAGCTTTTCTAATTCAGTTAGTCACTATATCTGAATTACAAAATACATCTCAGTATCAGAGTTTGGTTTATAAAGCACTCAAATTTGATGATTATAGGTAGCAAATTATTAAGGATATCTACTGAGAGTTTTTGTGACAGTCAGGGTTTTCTTTTTGATTGCTCACACAGGGAGAGTTCTCAAAAGAATCCGTTCTCTCACCACACCCCTTATGATTCTTCACTTCATGGCTCGTATGGAGAGCGCAGTGGAAGAGAGCAGAACTACCCTGTGGCCATACCAATGGACCCCATGAGACCTGGCTCTGAGTACAGAGAGGATTCACCCAGCAGAAATCCATATGGAACTTTCACAGGTATGTAATTCCTCCACGTGATCAGCTTACAGAAACACTGGAACAAACAACAGCTTGCTCTGTCCCGAGGGAGTCCTGCAGCTCTGCAAAGCTCAGCTCTCTTTGCCTTTTTTTTTTTTTACTCTTCTTAAAGCAGTTCAGGTGTTATATTAACAGATCCATGGACTGTGTTGTATTACTGGATCAGTAGATATTGTTTTGCATTGTTGAGCACTAGAATGGACACTGGAGTGAGATCAGGGAGTTTTGTTGAGCGAACAGGTTGTTGTTGTGTTTGCAGTAGAGCTGTACCTGATCACAGGGCTGGTGCTCTGTGCCCATGAATAATCCACAGCAGTAAACAACTTTCTGTGTAATTCTGATTCCCTTCAACAGACAATCTTTCCTTTGAGCCTGAGCCAGAACTGGCATACACTCCAGCTTCCACCTTCCATCTGCTGGATTATCCCTATGCCCGCAGGATTTCCAGTGGATCAGAAGGTAAGCATTGTGGTGCATCACAATACTGCACTTCAGTCTCACCCTCCATAGAATAATGTAAATATTTAAAAGCCTTCTGGTTCAGGTATGAGTGTCTTCATGTAATAAAAGGAATCATAAAATGTAAATTCTCTTTTACTACCCTACATTTTTCCTCGTAGCTGAATTTTTCAGTATCCTTCTGAAGATACTCACTTTGTTCCTTGAGTAATGAAAGATATAATGCCTACCCATTTTATCCCAAACTTCCTTTAAGTGGGTCAACATACAACAAATTTACACAGTTATCAGAAGAGACTCATTGTAGGAGGAAATAAGGGGAGGATAGGGTGTGTTTTGAGACTGCCTGTATTGAATTTTTCACCATGTTATGTCCATATAAATTCTATAATCGTAATTAGATGTTTATATTCGTTAAAATACAGGAGGGTTGTAAAAAGTACAGCTGGCCTTCTGTTTTAGGCTAGCGTAGTAGTTTATTGTTCATTATCTGGGTAGGAACTGTTCCTCCAATATCATGTAATTTTTCTATTACAGTCAGTTCAGTTCTTGCCTGCTGTTTCTGGAATGTAATTAATTCTTTTCTGGAATTCTTACCTAGGTGGACAGAAGGAACCTTCTCTCCAAGGGCCCCTAAAGAGATTCTTGGGGTTTTTTTTTCTCTCTTTTTCATCTTTAAGAACATGGTCTTTAAATTAAGGTCCGATTTGGCAAAATCCTGTATTTGTATTAAAAAAGGAATGATTTATTGGTAGCTGGAAATGCCTTACTCCATGCATGCCCATGGAAATAGGAGATTTACTAGCATGCATGGCTTTTAATTCCTGATAGGAAGGAGAGGGGCCATTTCAACCAACTAGAGGATAAATGTCTGGGTGCTGAAAGTTCCAGAAGTATCTCCACAGGAAAGGCACAGATGTTTTTCTTTTTCTGATCCTGTTTAGTTGCTACAAAGTAAGTTGTCTCCAAGTGGAATTGACAGTAATATTAGAGAATTATTAGATTTAAATTAAATGTGATGAAGGAGCCTGTGCCATGTGCATTAACTAACAGGTGCATCAGTCAGGTGGGTCTTTCCACACCAGACTTGAGCTCAAAATTGGCCGTAACATTGGCCAGTAGCTTACTGGGAAAGGAAAGCTGTGACTACACTCATCTGCATCAGAGCTGGAAGGCAGATGCTTTTAAAGAATACAGTCACTTGTGTTTGAGTAATTGGATGAAGAAGGTGGAGAGAGCAGCTGCATTTTGGTCCCAGGGAAATGGGAGTCTGGTACACACAACTTATTCAGCCTGATTGTGATTCTAAAACCATCCCCCTGAAGTCAGTTGAAAGATTTTTAAAGAAGGGCCCTGTCTCTAGGAAGAAAGTCTTCAATAAAGAATGCACATTTCTCTTTTCCCACATGTACCTGCACGACCAGGAAAGAAGTGACTGGGGGGGGGGGGCATATGTTTGCATGTAGGTAGTGAGTTTGAAGGGTCATCTTTTAACTTGTTTCTGTGAAAGTGAAATTTGAATTTCTCAAGTCAATTTGTCAGGACTACCTGGGCTTACTAAAGAATGCATGTTTTTTAGATAGCTTTATTCGGAGACGCAACAGGAGACCACCTGATGAGGCCTTCCTGGCTTCCTCCAGCATGTTTGAAGCTGATCCAGTGGGCAGTGAAGGTAGGAGTTCAGATGAGTGGTTCAGTCTTTGACAGGATCTTGTACAAGGATGGTGTGGTCGATACTGTTCTTAGTTTATCACCAGAAGTGCCTGCACAGTCTTTCTGTGGTTATGGGGACAACTTGGTTTCGTGTTGTCACCAGTGATTAATATTTTATGCTCTCCTGACACGCTCAGATCCCATGACAAATGAAGCACAGCGCAGTATGAGTGGGAATTGTAGCTCTTTATTAGAATTTGTTTGACCAGCTAATTGATTGTTTTCAGCTGCTGTTTGGAATTAGGATCAAATTTCAGCTATGGGAAAACAGCCTTGTTATCAAGTAATGCAGTTCTGTCTCTTGCATAGGTAGTGCTAAGTTTGGGCACTAACATCAACTAAAATTATGAAATAAATAAAACAAAAGTTTAGTTTTCAAGTCAATATGTAGCATCATAGAAGTGTAACTATCAGACAGTGATGAAGCAATAGACCAGAATCTTGAAATTTGTCAGTATTTTATTTTCCTTTCTATTGCAGCTCTTTGTGTGAACATTATGGTACTACTGGCTTCCATCTGTATTAGAGTACTGATGGAGCTGAAGATACTCTGGACAATATTATTAAGTCTCAGAACTTGCCACACCTTGGTAGCAGTGAAAATGGGGGATGCTGTTATAATAATTTCAGGTTGTGTATAAAAATTACTGTATTAGTATCCCAAAATTTTGTTTTTTCGTGGTTTTGATGCAGAGAAAGATTTAATTGGGAGCCTTGCAAATATGTCCACCAGTGAAAGGATTAAGGCAATCCAGAAGATGCCAGGGACCATGAAACAAAAGAGAGAGATCAGGTAAAAATAGAAGTTTATCCATTTAGTTTTACCAGCATTATACTTCTAGCAACATCTAGGTCTCAAGTATGAGGGACTAGCAACATCAAGTATGGGGATTTGCCATCTGCTCAGATTTGTTTTGTCACTTTATGACTAAGAACTTTTTAATGCACTTTCTAAAAGTTAACATCTCACAGGGGAAATGATTTAAAAATGGAGATGAGAAGAATCTCTATGGTAATATAAAACAGAATATCAAGATCTTGAGATTTTGGTTATGAATGATGACTTCAGATCTCTTTTCAAAGGAAAACTTGGATGCTGGCCATGGAAAATAGAGAAGAGACCGCATAGTCTCAACCATCCTTTTGTCTCCTCACAGAATATATTTAAATTTTGTTCCCAGTGTGAGTTAGTGAAGGGGTTCAAACATGCTGTCATAGCATGGACAAGAGCCATGGCATCAGCTGATATAAAAAGAACCAGCAAGAACATCTCTGTGTTTTGTTAATTCTGTTCACGTGCACATGTGTGAAACTTCTTTTGCAGTATCTTTGGCTTCCTGTTTCAATTACAACTCACACTGTAATGCTTGTCACCCCCTTCCCTTCTCTTCCACAGAAATAAAGTTCTTAAAGAAATAACAGAAAAGTCAAGGCGCCGTGGTACTCAACCTTCCTGCTGCACACAGTGTCTGCAGGAAACAGCAGTGGTAAGTGTCAGAAACTTCTGGTAGTCACAGCAGAACAAATCACTTTAGCTGCAATGTTATCCCTGTCTCCAGAGGAATCTGGTGTCTTGCTCCATGGTACTGACCACAGAACCAGTTAATTGCTGCAGTGGTCGTTATGGAAGGGCTTGGGAGCACCGGCTGAGCATCTTATGGTGCGTGGAGTGGGGCAGATCTGTTTGTAACATCAAAATGAAACTGTAAAAAATGAGAGGCTTTATTATGTGAAATTGCATCCTGTTTGCTTGCTGAGGTTCACCTCTCTCCTCTTTTGCACTTCAGTCGTTTCGGCGATTTGGAAACACCATTTCAGAATATTTTGACCTGCTGTGGGTGTGGCACAAGGCTCTGAAGATCATTGGTGCTGAGTTTGGAACAAGTGTTCTTTCTTATTTTATTTTCTTGAAGTGGCTGCTAAATTTTAACATCTTCTCATTCCTCATAAACTTCAGCTTCATCACAATTCCTCAGTTTCTTGCAGCAGAACCAAATAACCTTTCATTCACGGGTCTGGAGCTGCTCACTGGAGCTGTAAGTATTGAAATTTTATGGAAATGTAAATTCAATCACACCTGTGATTTCACAGTAGAGAATGGGACAGCTCCCACTTCTGATTTGGCTTCAGATGATGATACTTTCCACCACACAGAAGTGATAGCAAACATTCTGAGTGATGTCCTTGTCTTTCCAGGGTTATTTTCAACAAACAGTACTCTACTATGGCTTTTACACCAATGCTACAATCAGTAAAATAAAGAATGGTCCATCTTACAACATGCAGCTGGCCTATATTTTCACTGTTGGAATACATTTTGTCATCTGTTTTCTTATCTTGTTGTTCAGGTAAACTAACTGTGAATTCTTATTTCTCTTATATTAAGAGGAAAAAACCCAAACAACAAAACCTCCACCTTGTCAGCAGTTACAAGTAATAATTACCTGAGTGTGCTTCTGCAAGTCCTTATTTCCAGGTATAAAGTAGAAATCTCTGCTGAAAAGACAGTCTCCAGAAATCAAACCTTTATTAGAGAAATTAAAAATAACTGCAAAATAGTAAAGGACATGCAGAGAATCCCACTTGAAACCAAAGTAACCCTTTGTAAGCTGTTGCTCCTAATATAGTCACTTACTGATGATGGCCTTCCAGAGGTAAAGATTGTCAGCAGCTACTGGGGGAAGGAAATGTGAAAGATTTTTTTCTTACATTAAAGTTTATTTTCCACGTTCTCTTATGTGACATACTCTTCTACAGGTCCAGTAGCCTTGGGACAGGATGGAAAAACTGACAAATCTCCCTTATCTCCCTTCTTACCCTGCTGTACAGACCTGATGTATTTCCCATGATGCGTCTCACAAATTCAATTTTCATTGCAGCATGGCAAACTCCTTCAGCAGGAACTTTGTTAACCCTCAGGTGTACTCTGTGAATGCCAGCAAACTGCTCTGCACTTGGGACTTCAACATAACTAATGAAAAAGCTGTGAAGCTGAAACAAAAGAATCTCAGCACACAAATAAAGGTACAGGACACAGGTGGTACAAAGCTAACCTGCATGAGTCATTCTGCCAGAGACTGATTTGTGTGTGCACTTAGAAACCTCTGGCAGAGTGACACAAACCTGCTAGTCCTGTGCCTAAGAGAATTAAGTCTTCCTGTTAAGTTTCATTTGGTTCAAGCTCCTGGAGTTGTCTTAGCTGCTTGTTTTCCTTTTCTCTTTAAGCTACATATAAATATTTGTATGCATCTAAATGAATCTCTGTGACTATTAAATATTTGCCAAACAGGACATTTCTGCTGGTTTTTTCCTTCCTGCAATTTAACCGTTTTGTAGACAAAAGGCAGGCTGGTAATGTTAATCTGTGAAACACAACTTTTAGGATAGGAATATGGAGTTGTCCAGTAAATGTTCCTATGATATTACGCTGTCCATCTAGAGAAATAATCTTTTCCATTCAGTTTCTCAAGGAGTTACTTGAAACAAGTGTTGCCTTATGCTGCTGACTAAGAAATTCTTTATTGGGAATTGTTTCCTTGCAGGAACACCTCACTGAAGTGAACAGAGAAGTTGTAAATTTTTCTGTGGCACAGAGAATTGCTCGTATGGGTGTTCATCTTCTTTCCTGGTTTGCTTCCCTGGGAACAGCAGTAGCTGCTTGTGCTGGTGTTTATTTCCTCTCCATCAATAACCTCGAGGTAAGGACGGATTTTGCATTTTTCCACATATGTGTCTTACACTGAGCACTGCTGTTCACTGCAAAGGACCACAGGGAAGCAGAGCTGTTGTTCCTGCCAGTGCAGACACAAATTCTGCTGGGCCTAAAACGCTGGTTTACAAAGGCCTTGCACCACTGGGGACTGTGGCAAGAGCGTGGGACCTGAGGGGTCTGAGCAAATCTGCCCCCTCACTCCAGAAGCTGCTTGCCTGGGCCCATGATCAGCTTAAGGACAGTGCAGCTGGTGACCTGGGAAAAAGTAGCAAGAAGAAGCCTCAACGAGACCTGCCTCTTCTTTCCTGGGAGCTGCATTTGAGCTGGGGCTCCCACCCTCAGGGCCACATAACATGGGAGAAGGGGAGAAGGTCACTGTGCTGCTGGTCATGGGCCCATCAAACATGATAGTCTCTAACCTGAGACCATACAGGGAGGTGTGCCAGGTGCCCTCCCTGTGAACACACCTTGAGGCAACATTTTGGTTAAGGCTCTAAATTGGGGTTATTTGACTGTGGGTTTTTTTTTTCCTCTCTAAGCTGTTTATGAAAGGGCATCAAAGTGACCTAGAGAGCCAAGCTGCCATGTTGGTGCTACCTCTGGTTACAACTCTCCTCAACACATTCACCCCATTCTTCTACTCCTGGCTTGGACACATGGAGAGGTTTCAGACTCCAGGACAGCAGATATATGTCACTATTGCCAGGTATTTGTTGCTGCCACCTCTTAGTGCTTTTTGCCTGAAGTTGTCTGACTCTTTGATACCAAGCTGTGTCTGGATGGTGTGGTGGGCAGTAGGGAGCTATGGAAGAGAACTCATCTTCTCCAAAGGCTTCTGTGCACTTGTTTCTTCATGATTTGTTTGTCTTCTATAAGCCTTCTGGAGTGTTACATCTCTGCATGAGGATGGGGAATGGCTTCCCTCTCAGGTGCACCGTGACACTGGGCTTAGTTTTGTTTGTAGCATCCCTAGATGGCCCTTGGACTTGTTGGCCCCTTGCCAGGAAAGGAAGGGAGGACTGAGGTCATCTCACTTAAAAACAGATGCCTGGATTTAACACTGCATAACCTCTGGTGTCCCTCAGACCTTCCTCCCCTGGGGAGCCCACACCCCAGCCTGTTTAGCAGAGCCTTGTGCCAGGGTTGTCATGCCCAGCTCCCCTCCTGCCAGGACAATAGAACAATAGCACACCTGAGCTCCCAGGAGAGCTCCTGTTGGTCCTGGCAGGTTATAAAGTGTAACCAATGGTCATCTTGTCATCATTCCCTCCAGTGAGCTTATGGACCAGCTGTTGGTGCAGTCACTGTTACTTTTTCTTTATAGAAATATCATCCTGAAAATCTCAATTGTTGGAATACTGTGCTACTACTGGCTTAACGTTGTGTCTGCCTCAGAGTCACAGGTAAAGTTCCAAAAATACAAATCTTTCACTTACAGTGCCAGTTTAGGAAGCACCTTGATAAGATACTGGCTTCAGCAAAGAGAAGTACATGTGGTGTCTTGAAAAGCTGAGTTTGCCACCCTTATATTTTTTGTTAGCAAGTCTGGAGGAATGAACCGTAGGAAAAAATGAATGACCCAGCTCAGTTCTCAGCTGGTTGGCAGCACTGTTCAGTGAGAAGTCAGCTATGATTAGTCAGGCTGTTAGCATATATTTGATCAAGATTTCAGATCTTTGATCAAGTTTCAGCATTTGGAAACAACTTTAGAATTGTATGATTTTTGACTTCTAGGTATGTTTGTTGTTTTTTTTTTCTTTCTTTCTTCTTAAAGTGCTGGGAAACTCTGGTTGGCCAGGATATCTATCGTCTTGTCCTAGTTGACTTCATATTTTGTTTGCTTGGCTCTTTCTTTGGAGAGTTTTTACGAAGGTGAGTACAGCTTTTCTAATCTTGTTTTTATTCGTTACCCAAAGACATGATCTGTTTTTCTCCAATGGGAGAAAAGTCCACTGAAGCTTGGCTGTGGCACCACTGAAGCTTCCTTGATTGTCTCTGCTGGGCAGTCTCTGTATAGATGCCTTGTATAGATATCACAGCTCCTCCTGAGTAGGAGGTCAGTGTCCGTAGCATTCTGCTCTCCCAGTGTGTCCCTTTTCCCTTTGGAGATGGAAACACGTGAGGGGAGGAAGCCACATTGTACTCTCAGGGGTCTCCTGAATGTGGGGTGACAAAGAATCAAGTACCTAAAGCAGAAAACCATGTTATCTCCACGGGCACACTGCTGCCTTTCCTTGGTATGATTCCCTATAATTTTTCCCCCTCTTAGTTATGTCACTACATAGTGTCCATAAGTTTAAAATCTGATTTTAGTCAGATTTAGGGGTGTAGTAGGACTCAAGTGTAGAGGTCTGCATGGTAAGTGAGAAATATTTTGGACTGAATGGGAATACAGCTCGACATGGAAGGAAAAAGTCATTTACTTCTGACATCTGCTGTGTGAACCTTCCTATTGCCAAACATTACTTAGGGCTTAGGCAGTAGAGTATTTAAGTGCTTGCCAGCTCTGCAGAGCATGCAGGTTCCTGATCCTATTTACGTAGGAGATCCATTGTTTGCTCTTTGCCCATGGTATGAACAGGACTGGTTTACAAGGCAAGACTTTATTTTGTATTAATTTCACAAAAAGTTAACAATGTTGAGAAGCCTTTGAAGATTTCTCCTCCGCAGCTCTTGCTTTAATCTTCCTGTCCTTGTGTTCAGATAGGAAGCCACCTCCCAGCAAAAGGCCACAGAACCAAAACTGCAGTGTCAGCTCTGATAAATGGCCTCCCCTAAGCTGGCCAAAAGCACCTGACTTAGGGCTGAGAAAGGTTAAAAGTACAATTGCCAGTATTTAATTGTATGTGTTCGGAGTAACCTGAAAACCCAGCCCTGAAATGCTGTTGTGATGCAGTTGATAAGGTGGTGCCAAGGTGTGTATTCAAGGCAAGATGAAATAGTTACCAAAATTCTTATTGTTCTTGCTACAACAAGCAGAAACTGAACCTCCCCATCTCAGGAAAAATGAGGTGATAGAAAGGAATTATTGGCCCTTAGTAGGAGTCTTCTTAGTACTTGCTTACCTGTGTATGTCTCAGTTATTTGCAACCTCTGTAAGTTTGAAATAGGATATACTTCACGTGTATGTGAAGAGTATCAGTCTACAAGACTTGTTTTCTGATTGAGGCTGGAAATTCCCAGGACTCAGGACCTGAAAATCTGTTAGAGTTTTGTACCGAGGCAACTTGACATTTCAGCTGCTTAAGCACAAACACACTTGTGCTTAAAGTAAATAACAAATAGTTACGTTAGTAGAAATATTTACTGATACAGTAACAAAGCCTTGTTTGTTGTCTTTTTTGGTTGCATGAAAAATATCCTAGGTCTTATTTCAACCCTGCTGTGCATTATGGGAATTTGCTTTTGCCAGATTCCGACTCATTTTTTACGTGATGTCTAATGAACGAGCTGTGGCTGCTTTGCATGACGTTCATGCAGCCCCTAAATAATTTGTCATTGATGCTCGTATTCAGGAGGTCTTTTGCAGAGATTTCTACAGAGGGCTTTATCCCTTAGCAAATGCTATTGTGCTGTAGCTTTTGGTTTTCCCCCCTCCAGAATTATTGGAACTACAATCTGTGTGAGCCTGGGGCAGCCAGAATTTGATATCGGGCGAAATGTTTTAGATTTGATCTACGCACAGACCTTGACCTGGTAAGTGTTACATTTACAGACAGAACTTCATTTGCACTTAAAAATGCCCTGGAACATTCTTAGTCTGACATTTCTGGGTGCTTCCCATCATGGGGGATAAGTTCCTGAGAAGTGACCTATTAAGTACCTTTGGTAAGGACTGCAGCTTGCCGGTTTTATTTATAATTCTGTGGGTAATAACTTCAGTCAGTAGTTTATCCAGTGGCCACCTGGTCTGGGAGAAACCCGATAGGTTCTTGCAGGAATACCCTGGAATTTTGTTTACTTCCTCACTGGAATGATGTTCATGTTGAAATAGTCTCAGTATTAAACCCTGGAAAAAGTGCCTGATTTCTAAGAATGAGTATGTTCCTCCAATTATCTTTGCATTGATAACCATGTTTGAAGTTGCGTATTTTCCAAGGTGGGCTTACTGTTACAGGATCAAGGTTAACATAATCACATTTCCAAATAATCCAACACTATCTGTATATGAAGTTACTGTGATTTTTTTTTTTTTTTTTTGCTCTCATTGCATGGAGAGTCGTGTAGTGAATAGTGAAAATGTTTTCTCTATAAATCCCTTCTTGTAGGATCGGTATCCTCTTCTCACCTCTGCTGCCTGGTATCCAGATTATCGCATTTTCTATAGTATTTTATGTGAAAAAGGTAACAAACTTCGTATGTATTCATAATAACCTTGCACAGCTTGAAATCTGGGCAGAATTTATTGTGTTAAAGTGCTGCTTTTGGTTGAGGCTGTGGGTGTTTTGCATTTAGGGGAGCAGTTTGGTTGATTTGGGTTTGGAGGGTGGGATTTGCTTTAAAGGAAGACTAGTTAGATGCACGCCCTTGAATTACAAATCTGTTAAATCTGAGAGGGGAAAAAGGTGTGGAAGGGTTATAGGAGGAGTTAAGAGCCCGGTTGGAAATTTCAGTGGGATTGACTTAAACTGAGTTGAAGTGGCAGGTAACACCATTCCAAGAGTACCTTCATCTCTTTTAAGGTCAGTCTGATGAGGAACTGCCAACCTCCTCGCAAAGTCTGGAGAACTGCTCAAATGACAACATCCTTCCTTTTCCTGCTGTTCTGCCCTTCCTTCCTTGGAGTCCTGTCTGTCATTGGAGTCACTGTCTGGAGGTATGGAAGATCACTGGTGCCCAAGCCTGCTAAATTATGCTGTGTGACCTGATACCAGGCAGAGGAACCTGCATTTCTCCATAGGAAAAGCTACATTAATTGCTGATGGAAGGTTTCAGATGTTCAGGAGATGTCCTATATTCTAAAAACAAGAGATGCTCGGTGAGCTTGGGAGAATGTAGCTGAGTAGCTTGTCCCTCAAGAAAGTGGGATGAGAAACAAAGTTGCGTTGAAGTTTGGGGTTCCTAGTTAAATGTAGCATCAAACTCCTTCTCTTAAAAGTTTCTGTGACTGAGTCCTAGTTCCTGGACTTATGTATGTTATAGGCCATACTGGGTCTGCAGCCGAGAAACACCTGAAAAAAAGTCAATTGAGGTCAACTTCTGGATTGTTTATGAACTTCAGAGGCTCTTTTTGCAGGCAGTGCTGACCTCTGTAATAATGCATCTCAGTGTTACCAGTATTTTAAAGCTGATTTGGTTTTGTGCATGTTGCTCTGGCCACATTAAGGAGGGGCAGCCTTTTTCTTGACAATTGGCAGCAATGTGATTTCACGCAACTGCATCGTCTGGGGTGGGCATTTGGTGGCTGGAGAGGCATCCGAGTTAAAAATGAACCACAGATCATGGAAGCACCCTGAGAGCCCAAAGAGAGCACAAGGCTAGAGCAAACTGATGAGCATCTTGATGTACAAAAATCACTGTGAAGCTTTAAGTAGCTGTTTTTCCACACTTTCAGGTTAAAACCTTCAGAAGGATGTGGTCCTTTCAGAGGTTTGTCTTCTATGTATGCTGCAGTGTCTGAGTGGATACACACTCTGGACAATTACACTGCCTCAAAATGGGTTGTGTGGATCTATCACAACTTAATTACAAGTGAACTTTTCTTCTTCATCCTCTCTGGAATTGTACTGTAAGTACCTGCTGATGAAAAGCACCGGCAAAGGGCCTGAAATGGAAAAACATGGCAATGACATAGCCCTTCTTTATAAAAAAAATAAATGGCAAAGTGCATTTTAAAGCATCAGAAATAGTTAATATGTTGGAAATTCATGTATTTGAAGTACATAAAGAAGTTATAAAACCTATTCCTATTATGTTAGAAGGCCAAAGCTCTTTACATACCAACTTCAAGCTAACCCTGTGTGAAGTTAGGGGAGTTTTGGAAATCTCTTATTTGAGCCTCCTATTTTTGGGCTTCTTTTTTTTTTCCTTTCCCTCTTTGGGCTGGGAGGGTGTGGTGGTTGGATAAGAGCATTAGTTTGCTGTTTGTTACATGAAATGCACCTTGTATTGCTGACTTATTTAATTGTACCTCTCATATTTAATTCAAGTCCTTAAATTTTTGGGTCTTTTTCAAGAGAATGTAAGCAATTTCATGTGTTTGCCATTCCTTGTGTAATTGTACACATCTATTTTATATATGTGTGTGTGTGTGTGTGTGTGCAGAGATGGGTGCATGTATGTCTTTCAATGGATTAAAATAAACAGGATAATTTTCTGTTTAGACAATGACTAGGAGGAAATGCTCATATGTTGGACTTTTTTGTTTTGTTTAGAATTATTACTTATCTTTACTGGCAAATAATACAAGGAAGAAAGACCATGACCAAATTCTTACGTAAGCAAATTAGTAATGTAAGTTTGACCTTCAGCTATATCTTTTTTTATAATTTGGCTTCTTTGTTGATTGTGTCATCCAGCTTTGTGGAGCTGTAACCTGTAAGGGAGGGTGGGAGACCTTCCTCATGGGAGCTGCAGAGAAATTCAACTCACAGAGTTGTTGCAGAAGAATTGTGTCTTCCAGATGTGCTGCTGCAGCTCCCTCTGTAGACGGATTATTTTAGGAGAAAAGGAGTTATTCTGATCAGTGGTTACTTACAGGCCTTGAGCCTCTCAGGAATGATTAGTCCATTCCAGCTAATGATCTAATATGTCTTGACCACAGGCAGGAAAAGATAAGATGTTTTTACTCAAAAAACTACGGGCACTGGAGAGGGCAAAGCGAAAGCCATCTGCACTGAGAGGACAAGGCCAGCAGGTCAATCTGCCTGTTCAGGTACTGCTGTTTAATTACGGGCTTGGTCTGATTCTCTGGGGCTTCTCCAGCCCTGCAAAGAGGCTGCCCTGTAGGGATATGTCTGTATTTAAAATTTCATGCAAACTGATTGATTACTAGTTAACTCTAGACAGCAAAAGGATACTCTGAAAGTTCCCTAACTATTTGTTCCAGGCCGGAATTCAACCCGGGAAGGAGGTAGAAAAGTCCTTACCCTCACCAGACATAATTTATGACTATGAAACTGCAAGAAAACATTTTTAAAGTGTACACTTTTGATCACAAAGGGTTCAAGCCACACTTGAACCTTGCCTGGGCTGAGAATGAGGCTGCCTGCCTCCCCTGACTCGGGATTTCCTTAGGGTTTTATAGTTTGTGGTTTTTTCAACTGAGGTAAAGCTGAGTGCTTTCATCCCATTTTAAACCCCATTTTAAATCCCATACAACATGGATAGACATCTGATTTAAACTTAAAATTTATTTTTTAAGGCAGTCCTGTCCACTGAGCAACCAAATTAGTGTAAAAATGTGCACATGTAGGTGCTGTCTACTGTTTTGATTTGTGTTGAGTAAAAACTCCTTGACCTACATACTGGTAGAGTAAAAGTTTTTGGTAGGTTCCCCTCCTTCCTCCCAAAAAACCAAATCCCCCTGTATGACCAGCCATCATTAAAGTGATAATATAAATAAAAATAAATAAACAGTTGATATTGGTTTATTGTTAAATATAAATATGTGTGTGATAATATAAGTAAATATTGGCTGTAAAAAGGGGAGCTGAAATTGAATGGGCATTTTCTGTGTGCTGGGGATTTTCAACCAACCAGTGGCCGTGTCCAGGGTCACAAGTGGGACTCCTGAGAGGAGGGCTTGGTAGCCTATGAAATGTGGATATTCTTGTAGTTGTTAAGGTCAGATTTCAAAGGAGATGCCAGAATAATCTCATTGTGGATCTAGTAGAAAGGCCAACTCCCTAAAGCAAGGGTGTGAGCACTGCTGGCCATACAGTTGTGACTGGAAGCCAGAATACAGACTGCTAATGCCAAAAACTCTCTTTCAGAGAAGCTCCTCTCCATACCACCCATCCAGGCAACCTGCCCAGCAAGTGCCAGGCTACCCAGGAGAGGCATTTGACGGGAACCAAAACACATCCTACTCAGAGGTGAGATGGTCTAAAGAGGGAAACCTGCTGGATTTCCTTATATAGAATCTGGGGTGTGATACAGGTGTATGTGGAGCAAAGAGGTCATCCTGTGTGCATGGAAATAACCTTAATTTGAGCAGGTATAAAAGTCTCATCAGAATAGCTGTTGGAACACTCCTAATCACCTGCTTAAGACCTGGAGAGTGTGGCTTTGTTAGAGGTGACTGGTATCTTTTTAAACAGAAGATAACAGGCACATGAGGGCAATCATGACCAAAACCTGCTTGTGAATTTTGTTTTCAGGATCCCTATTCTTCTGGGATCTCGAGTGGCACTGACCTCCCATTAGGTAAGCAACAAAGATGAAACACAGGAAGCTCTTGGAAGTTCAGCTCAGTAAGAATGTTTGTTGTACAGACACAGCGTGTAACAGCTGGATGTCAGGGGCACAGCTTTTAGCACCTTGTATAAAGAGAAAACAAAAGGACTGGGTTTCTGAGGTGAACATTTTTTATAGGATGTGTTTATTGGTAGCTTGTTCTGGTGCTGATGGTGACTTCTGAAGACTGTGTACCAGAGAGGGGAATTTCCTTGGGTAAATGAGCCATTTTCTATTATGGGAGCACCCACAGACAAGAACATTAAATCCCTTCAGAGATAGACTTCACATCTTGGTGTGATCTCAGAAGGGGTTAATAATGAGTAGAGTCCCTAGGATATCATCATGTCCAGAATAAAAAAAGCTTTGGGATCTTGGTGGCAGTTTGAACTATTCCCAGTTTACACAGTCACGTCACTTCATTCCAAATACTTGGCAGATGAGACCCTTAAATAGCACGGGGCTTTATGATGGGGGTGGTGGTTATACCATGACAGCACAGTTAACGTTGCCTCTGTGGTGACAGGTTGGGAGCCAGCCCAGCCCAGCAGCAGTGGCGTGTCCGAGGCCGTGGCACTCGCCCTGCGCGCCAGAGAAGCGGCTCAGTGGGACGACTACGATGATGAGGGAGATTTTCATCCCTGAGCAGGCACAGTCGGAACCACTGACTGGTGTTCTGCAGAAAGCAACAGACTTTTGCACTAATAACTGAAAGAAACACTCAAACATTTTTTTTTGCCTCTAAATGGGACAAAAAAATAGAACAAAATGCATCCCAACTGCAGTTTGTTACGACAGGGAATATCCTGCGGGATGGGTTTGTTTTGCAGCAGTGATACCACTTGTTGTTGACTGAATATAAGGAAACTTGTGCCTAATTGTAAATAAAAGTTATGGTTTAAAAGTATTTTTGTATCAGTTATATCGTTTAAACTGCTTTTATCTGATCTAAACCAAACCTAAAGTATTGGTTAAATAAACATAGAAGGAAATTAAAGTGCACTTGTTTTTAATGACTCAGACATTGTAATGGCTGTGAAATAATTTGTGTGAAACAGGTTAAACTTCCATTCCATTTTCACCTTTCTGTGCCACTTTTACAGTCTATTAGAGTCATTCAAAAGCAGCTTTAATGTTAAAAGCTTTCGGAACTCTTAAGAGTGACTACTTATCAGAATTCTCATCTGTGTAAAACCACTGCTTGTAAACTAAAATTTTTCACATCTTTTCCCATAAAGGATTGATTGGAAGTAACAAAATAGAGATTTATTTCTTTACCATGCATGACTGAGACACAATGCAGCTTCTTTTTATTCAGAGTCACAACTTCACTATCATAATTTGGTTTGGTTTGTTTAGCCCATTTTCTACTACTGTCTGGTTTATTCCTCCCTCATTGCTTTGGACATAAAAATGCTTTAGGAAAAAGGGACATCTTTTCCTCTTGCTTGTAATTCAGGCTAAAGACAACCCAAAACCTGCCACCAAAGACACAGAAAAAAGGACAAACTTCTCACACAATACAAGACCAGAGATTCCATTTTTCGGTCTCCCTGTGTGTTAAGCTGTGGAGTCTGGCTGTGAGTATTGGATATAGGCCTGGTGTTTGCACTGAGGATGTGACTCAGCAGTGCCAGCAACTCCAGCAGCAACTAAAACTGGACCTTTGGAGCAAGGGCCATTTGCCAAGAAGTCGTTTGCCCTTCAGTGGCCACATGGGGAGCTCCTGTCGGGCTCAGCAGTAACAGTAGAGGCTACAGCACTCACTGAAGTGGCTGGACAGAAGCTGGACATAATGTACACATGCTAGAGGATGGGCAGCAGAAGGCTGAGATTGTTGCTTCTGCAGTGCAGGGTGGATGACTGACATGAATTGAAGAGGTCCTTGTCTTCCTGACAAGGAAAACCACCTCCTTTGTGCTTCTTTGTGCGTGTATGCAACTTGAGATACAAACAGAAAATCCATCACTCCTGGCAGAACGTAGCATGAAGCTCCACTAATTTTGCCATTTTACATCAAAGCACTGCTGCATGGCTGAAAAAGAATACCCTTCCCCAGAGCTCTCAGATACTTGTTTATTGTAACTGCAGACTCTTTGGAGTTCAAGTTATATCTGGATTACAGTTTCCATAACCCTTTGAGTGCCCTTCAATCATGCAAACAATAAGCAAACTAAAAAGGACATGTCAGCTCCATTTGTTCTGCCTCTTACCAGCACTCCATATGTACCTTTCTTTTAGAAATAAATACATTCATGTGCTGTGTCATTAGAAGAAACAGTTTCCTATCCTCCCTTAGCTCTTTTGCAAAGTCTAGAAGATAAGAAGCTACACAAGTTTTATTTGTTAGTTCTCATAGGCTTCCCATTCCACGTGGAAAGTTGGCTTTTTCTTCCTTGTCAGGATGCAGCACCTTTCCATGCAGGGGAGGGAAATGCACTCACCCTCTGTTTTGGAACCATTACTTTAAGGTTCTGTTTTAAGAACAGTAATGTAGATGTTTTAAAGACTCCACGAATCAACCTCAAATTATTAACAGTTTTAGATTGTGCTGTTAAAATTACTAAAATCAAGGTATGACTTTAAATTTTGGCAACAAAAATTGCTAATAGGAATTTATAACCAGAATTTAAACACAGTAAAGGAACAGTCAGAGAATTATAAAGCCACTTGCACAGACAAGGTTTGGCCCAGTTTGCTTGTCAAATCTTATTTTTTTCACATCACAGCAATTCCCTCAGGCTGTGGGTGGCTCTGTCCAGTGCCCAGAAGGGTTTTCTGCATTTGAGGTTTGACCACGGGCAGAATAAAACTGCTGCCCTGCCTTTTCCCAGAACCATTGTTACGGTGTTCCATTGGCACTGCTGGATGCCCGGTGGATGGTGAATGGACAGGCTGGGGAGGGAGTGCGGGGTGGGTCAGTAGTGAGCGTCACAGTCCTCCACCAGGCTGTCGGTGATGTAGCTGCACTCGAGGACGTTTTCATAGTAGCTTTTCTCTGCAAACGTGTTCACTGTCCAGGGAACCACTTGAATTCCTTTGGAAGACCAGTGACTCACATAGTCCCTGCAAGGGATGAAGACACTCTAAGAGGAAGCTGACACTACCACAGAGAGAAGGCAGACAGTGCTGAATCTACTGCTGGGTTTTAGTCTTGCATCATCATGGCACCAAGAATGACAGCAGGTCCTCTTGTGCAACATCATCTTTTTGTGCTTTGTTATTGTAAACAGGCAAAAGCAACAGTTTTCCTCTTTGAGAGTAAACTTAGAATCTAACATAAGATAAAAATTCAGATTGAAAAGATAGAGGCTTAAAATAATAAAATATCATGGAGTAAGGAAACTATCAAAACAACCTTACCCAACACTAAATGGAACATTTTGATAAGCACATACTGAGTTAACTCCTCCCCGAATCCTAATAGAATGGTAATATCTCCTGGTGTATGAGCAAGCTTTAACACTTACTGAGAAACAAAATTTTTCTGTATGAGGAAAGCTGAAATCCCACACAGTCGCCACAAGAAACTGTGTAGGCTCCAATCCATAATGATGTCCATCCCCACATGCAAGTAATGTTTCCAGAAGGAATTGAAACGGCGTGTGCCATCTCCTAAGTAACTCAGATGCCAGGGACGGTGTGTAAGTGCTGTCAGAACATTTCTGTCGGCTCGTCTCATCTGCAAGACCAAGGAGAAAAGACTGGAATTCATCCACAAGCCCAGCTGCAGTAAATACAATTTTTGAGATACAAAGTGATAGTTTGAGTTTGCAGCTCTACCAGAATCATTCTCCCCTTCCCCTCCAGGTCCTTTTGTAACTATTTTGGAAAACTGTTTATGAGATTTTATTGTTGTTTTTTTTTTAAAAAAAACCATACTGAGTAAGCACCTGCTCTTATGTTAAAAAAATTCCATAGCAGTCAAGCAATGTATATGCTGGAATAAAATACCAAGTAAGTAGCAGTGGAAATGACAGTTAGGAAACAGTTTTAAGAATAGTCTATGTTTACCTCAAAATAAGAGGTATATTTAGCAGGTGTCTTGCACACAGATACCTGGCCATACACCAGGTGTAACGGCAACACACTTTTTCCTGCATTGCTTTCAGAATGGAGGGACTTATAGTGGATTCACACGTGCATTTAATGAGTAGACTGATCTAATAAAATTATGCATTATGCTTCATTTACTTTTAAAAGTCTTGGCAATTTTAACAACCCCAAAGTAACGTGGAACTGGGAGTTGTATCCCATACTGAAATTACCAGGCAGGACTAAAAAAACCCAAAATAAACTTTTAGGAGACGTCACCTTATAAACAACATCTGGCATGAAGGAACAGACTATGCTGCAGTTATACAGCTGTGGAAATTCCAGGTAGAGTTGTTTCAGGGCATCAACTGCCTACAATTAGAGACACACACAGATGTCATGTTTATACATTCATTCATATCTACACTGCAGAGTCATTCTAGAACAACGCCCTTTACAAACACTTTCCAGTTTTGTGTAGCAAGATTGAAATAGAAAGGGGGAAAAGAAAAATAGCATCTTGCTTATAGCAGTAACACAGAAATGACATTTTGTTTTTTGCAACAGAAGCCCTTTTTATGATTCTGTTTACAAGAAGAAGCAGCATTCTCAGTGTTTGAAGATAGTGTGGGTATAATTCTGAAGTACTACTCAGGGTTTAGCTCAAGAGGAAAATGAATGTATTCCCATATTTTGCTATGCTAAAGAAAAAAAATGTTCTAATTTGCATAAAATGTTAATGACTGATCATCTGTATCTACCTTCAGTAATGCAAATTATAGATCCCTTGTTGGAGGCTGAGGATGAGGTTCTGGCTCCCTCCAGCACAGGTAGGAAACTCAGTTTGCTTTGTTTCACTGTGGTGCTGTGAGCTGAAGGCAACACACACACACCTCGTGCTAATTTTAAGTTGCATTTTCCCAGAACAATTTTGGATGACACAAACAGCAGGCCCAGTCCCACTCTTATTATAGAAGGGTCTGTACCAGACAGATCAGTTTGAGACCAACACAACAGCAGGTTAGAAACCCACAGAAGGTGTGAGGGAAGGTGTCTCGTGAGCGGTACCTGATCTGCATGGCCTTTGACGTCGAAGTAGATTGCCAGGTTGTGACGCATTGCCTCCACAACACCTTCTCTCAGAGTTGGCACCTTTTCACCTGGGAATTTATTCCTGTAGAAATGGAGAACTCACTGGAATGCAGTCGAGATACACATGCACATACGCACATGAGGTCACAGTGAGACTACCTAAAAATCTGTCTAGCTACTTTTCAATAGTATAAACACAATGCTTAGAATCCCCAAGGCACAATCAGTCAAGAAATATAAGCAAATAAAATTAATTTTTGAAGCAATTCCTTGAGCCAATTTTGACATATCACGAAGCTCCCTGCACCTTTAGTGCCCTGCAGTCAATTTAGAACAAGCTTTTGTAGAGATTGACCTGTTTCACATTAGATGCCTGGGAATTTTGTCCTTGAAAGCCAGTTATCTTGACTCTTCTTCACTGTTCCTATTGTAACAATGGGTAAGAAGATACAGTCTCACATGCTTCTATAATCAAAGTAACATATGGGACAAAGTTTTACATTGACAAAAATTTTCATCAGCGACAGATCAAATCAGTAATTCTGTTTCTCAAGAATGGTATTTTTCACTGTTCAAAGAGCAATTTCAGAATAGCAATAGTTCATTTACCGTAGCTTGTGTTTGGCAGATGGATTAAGCTTCCTAATTTCATCAAAAGTCAAGTCACACAGTCTTCCAGACCCATCAGTTGTCCTTTCCACTGTATCATCGTGCATTAGAATGGCAACACCATCTGCAGTAAATTCAACATCCACCTCAACACCCGTTGCTCCATTCTCAGCTGCCTTAAAAAAAAAAATTAAAAACCACATACACAAGAGACAGCTTTATATCTATGATATTTGTACAGCTTTAATTAGCTTGTGTTCTGGTAAAAAATGTAATAATGTTCTTTTCAGTAAGCTTCATCTACAGAACAAAGCAGGTCTTATCCAAGCCATTGTGAGAGCATTCACAGATCAGTGGAGAGCATATAATCTATTTTAGAGATAAAACCATAGTGATAATGTCTCAGTATTGGGACTGGGAATGTTTCAGGATAAAAATGTGGAAAAGAATCCTGCTCACTCCTGATGTAATAACCCCAGAGTCCTTATGTTATTTTCTAAAAGAGAAGGGAAGCAAATGCCTACAGTTTACAAAATCTACAGGATAACAGCAAACGCTGTTTCCTAAGTTACATGTGTGCACTAAGTAGTAGATGCATGAGGCAAATCCCTGCTCCTCTCTGAGGAATGAGCAGCCAGGCTGCCTTAGAACATTTCATATATCCTGCTCCTGCCCTGGCTCTTTCCCAGGAACTCCTCAGGAAAACACTCGAGTGAAGTGCAATCAAGACCAATTGTTCTGAAGGCGAAACGCCCTCCTGGGAAAAAGGACAATGCACCAGAAAGACAAATGCCAGGTAAGCACTAGAGGTAACCCTACAGGTGTCTGACATGTAAGGATTGTGCAACTTCAGAATGTACCAGAACAAAGAGCCCTCCCTCACCCAAAGGTAACAGACCATCAGAGCAACATCATCTCACCCCCACAGACAAACTGCTAAACACGATTTCAAATGATTCCCAGGAACACTGTGACCCCTGGCTGTGCCTTGATATCTTGCAGATGGGGCAGCAGTAAGTCATGGCAGGACGACACACAGTGAAGTTCTCTCAGTGTCAGATTTTCCCATAACTGTGGCTTCTCATTACAGATCTTCGAGATTTAAAAAGCACAGCCTGTTACCCAGTTGCTGTCCTCTCTCTGTGTGCTGTTGCTACATCAGCAAAAGACAGTATTTCAAATCTGCTTCACTGCTGAAATATCCATCAGCACCAAGGCTATAACAGCTCCCCCGGGACTCAGATCTTATCTGAATCCCCTTGGGGATGAAGGGCCGACCAGCCTCCGATCAGCTTCCTGCTAATGTCGGAAGGACATCTGGAAATTCTGAGGATGAGGGAGGCTTGGCACCTGCACGCATCATCGAACACTACCCACCAGATCGAATCGCTGCCCGCCCGTTTCACCGCTCACCCACCAGGCCATGTGGGCTCCGCGAGGCCCCGCGGACCGTTTGGCAGCTTCGCCTCGCAACTCCCCCCGCCCCGCCCGGCCCAGGCCCTGCCCGCCCCCCGGGCCCCGCTGACCTTTCTGATGGCGCCCAGCGTGTTCTCGGGCGCGTCGTGGGCGCCGCCGCGGTGCGCGACGCGGGCGGCGGAGCCGCGGGGCTGCAGGACGCGCTGGGCGCTCCGGGGCTCCGGCGGCTCCAGCGACAAGAGGTGCAGCGCCAGGTACAGCCCGGCCGGCAGCAGGCACGCCAGCGCCGGGCTGCGGCTCAGCGCCAGCACCACCACCAGCAGCACCGTCAGGGAGCTCAGCAGGCCATCCCCGTAGCACAGCATGGCCGGGCCGGGGCCGGGGCCGGGGCCGGGGCCGGGATCAGGTCGGGATCGGGGCCGGACCCGCGGCCGCCGCCGCCCCCCAGGACGGCAACGCCGCCGTGCCCTGTGCCAGCCAATCAGCACTCGGCCGGCAGCGCCCGCAGCCAATCAGCGCCCGCAGCGCCCGCCCGCCCGCGCTGGGGGCGGAGCTCGGGTAACCCCTCAGGGACGGGCCCGGCGGCGCTGCCGGGAAACGAGCGGGGTTTGCCGTGAAAAGGGGGGAAAAGGGTGTTAATGGGAGGAAAGTATCGTTGTTCAGAGAGTCGCACTGCAGGTGTGTGTCTGGGGAGTGCTGAGGGCTTTCACAGCTATGCTAGCTAATTAGAAACATAGCATCAATAGCGATTATTTTCCACTTAGTTGCTGTGGGTTTATATACAACGTTATGTATTGTATATCTTATAAAGCTGGCTGTCCACTCGTGCCTGCCCACAGGCCTGACCCACAGCCCGGGAGCCACCGGAGGAGCAGGCAGTGCCCTCCTGCCCGGACAGAGGCTGGACAGGAAAGGCCACTTTTACCACCTGACACAAGCGTAAACAGCTGGAAAGAATCCAGAGGGAAGAGAAGCAAGGCAGGAAAACAATGACGTGAAGGCTGTGGAAACTGGGTTTCTGTAGTCTAGGAGCAGAATAGCAAAGCTGAGGAAATAGCTTGCATTAGGGTTATATTAACCTAAATGAGGACTCTGACCCTTTTCCTGGTGTGTGTGTCTGTGGGGGAGAATCCAAAGCAACTGACTTTGTAGCGAGGAACTCTTGCTGACCAGAGGTGGAACAGGCACCAGGCAATCTTCTAAACTGGATTTCTTTTTTTTTTTTTTTTTTTTCAATAGCTGAGGTGAATATTTGTCATATACTATCCTAGCTGGTTCTGAGCATCTCAGATATTCTCCTCTGTTTATGGTTTTGTGCTTCTGCTAGGTGTTCCTGAAGAAAAATCAGAGAGATATATGCATACACATAACAAATAATGGAGTGTCTATGATCATCTCGCTTCATGAGGACCAGCGCGGTCAAGTCAGATATGGGGATGCACTTTCTGAGCCGTTTCCAATAGCTAATGGTGTGAAGCAAGGCTGCGTTCTCGCTCCAACCTTATTCACGATCTTCTTCAGCACGATGCTCCAAAGGGCCACGGCAGACCTCGATTTTGAAAACGGTGTCTACATTCGATATCGTACCAATGGGAGCCTTCTCAACCTAAGGCGACTGAAGGCCCACACTAAGACCTTAAATCATCTTGTCCGTGAGCTGCTTTACGCTGATGATGCCGCTCTCGTCGCCCACACAGAAGTAGCTCTGCAGGGTTTAACATCCTGCTTTGCAGAGGCTGCTGAGCTTTTTGGTCTGGAAGTCAGCTTGAAGAAGACAGAAGTTTTATATCAGCCTGCACCTCAGGAAGTCTTCCATCATCCCCATATCACCATTGGTGAAACAGCACTCAAATCAGTCCAACAGTTTAATTACCTGGGAAGCATCATCTCCTCAGACGGTAAGATTGATGCAGAAATAGACAACA
>NW_020955359.1:261061-333295 GCF_003031625.1 Empidonax traillii | reverse complement strand
AAATCATCTTGTCCGTGAGCTGCTTTACGCTGATGATGCCGCTCTCGTCGCCCACACAGAAGTAGCTCTGCAGGGTTTAACATCCTGCTTTGCAGAGGCTGCTGAGCTTTTTGGTCTGGAAGTCAGCTTGAAGAAGACAGAAGTTTTATATCAGCCTGCACCTCAGGAAGTCTTCCATCATCCCCATATCACCATTGGTGAAACAGCACTCAAATCAGTCCAACAGTTTAATTACCTGGGAAGCATCATCTCCTCAGACGGTAAGATTGATGCAGAAATAGACAACAGGTTAGCAAAGGCATACAGAGCTTTTGGTAAACTCCGTAAAAGAGTGTGGCAAAACAAACACCTGAAGAAAAGTACTAAGGTCAGCGTTTACAGAGCCATCGTGCTGTCTACTCTTCTATATGGTTCTGAATCATGGGTCATTTACCGGCACCACTTGCGTCTCTTAGAACGCTTCCATCAGCGCTGCCTCCGTACAATCCTCAACATCCACCGGACTGACTATGTGTCCAACACGTCTGTCCTTGAACAGGCAGCAGCCACGAGCATTGAGGCCATGCTGCTGAGAACTCAGCTGCGTTGGGCAGGGCACGTCTCCAGGATGCAGGACCATCGCCTCCCTAAGATCGTGCTTTATGGGGAACTTGCCACTGGCTGCCGCAAGAGAGGAGGCCTGAAGAGGAGATACAAGGACTGCCTGAAACAATCTCTCAGCCTTGGCAATATTGACCACAACCATTGTTCTACCCTGGCCTCCAATCGGGAGGTCTGGAGACACACCATCTATAACGCTGCTGCTGCTTTTGAGAACACACGCAGGATCACTCTCGAGGAGAAAAGACAACGCAGAAAGAATCGCGTCTTGTCGATATCACCTGGGGAGTCTTTCTGCTGTACGTTCTGCAACCGGACTTGTCCGTCTTGCATTGGCCTTTTTAGCCATCAGCGCGCTTGTAGCAAGCGTGGGTAGAGCCCCTCTCAAATCTTTGTTCGCGAAGCCTAGCCATGATGATGATGAATAAAGTGTCTAATTAGATGTCATACCTGTTTAAAAAGTCTTTTGATAAACAACAGCATTTGTTAAGATTAAAGATGAAGATTTAAAAAAACCCCAAAACCTCAACAATCATTGAAGAGGTAACAGACGACAAAGTTGTTTTTTGAAACAAGAATGACAGCTTTAACAGCTCTAAATACTCACTGGGAACTAGATGTTTCCATAAATTTGAATTTATTTTGCTTGGGCTAAGTGCTGGCAAACAAGTGTGGATTTTCCTTCCACCCGACCTGCCTGTTGGGTGAGTGTTACCTGCTGCTGGGCTGGCTGGACTGGCGGCTGGCTGCCGGGCAGGAGGGATAAGGTGTCTGGAATGACACCGGGATGCTGTCCTGACAGAGCTCGTGAACAGGTGCTCACGTTTATCTTCCTCATCACAGCGTGTTCCGCGAAACTGATACCTGCGGCGGCACCTTTGTTGTCCTGACTATAGAAGGACCGCACTATACAAGGACTGCACAGCTGTGTGATGTTTAATATGATAAAGCAGAACACACTTCACCTGTGCTGGCAGGGGAACTTGTCTGGGAGAGCTACGGGTGGAAGTGGTTGGAAACCAGAGCAGCAGGATGGCGCTCCATCCCCTCATCCCTCTGAGCCGGGGCTGCCTTTGCTGGGCGCTCGCCTAAGCCCGGCAGAGCTGCCCCGCGGGCTCTGTTGAGGGGAGCGCTCTGCACACCGCGACAGGCCGAGCCGAGGGGTTTGTCCCTGGATCGCGGGTGGCGGGGGAGGCAGCGCCGCGAGGGGCGGAGCGGGGCGGGGCTGGCGGGGCCCGCGGCCGGGCGGGTGCGCGGCGGTTGCCGGGGAGCGCGGGGGCAGCGGGAGCGGGAGCGGGGCCGGCCGGGTGCGAGCCCCACGCAGGTACCGAGCGGGGCCGGGGCCGTGCGGGGGGCCGGGGGCACGGCGGCCGAGGCGGGGAGGGCCGCGGGAAGTGCGAGGCAGCGGCCCCGGCCTGGGCCGGGCTCGGTGTCTGGGGCCGGAGCGAGGGAACAAAGCGCTGCCAGGCCTTGCCGGGCGCTGCTGGCTCTGGGTTTTCGCTCCGGTGGGGACGGGCAGTGTCAGATATGTAGGCGCTTTTATCTGTAATTTATCTTTGGGGTGGGTTTTTTCCATATAGATATTGGCGTCTCTTCATACAGACATATGTATACTCCATATCGGGACGGAGGCTCACGGGAGTAAGACACAAATGCCTGTCAGCCTCCTAATCATAAATGCTGTTCTTTCTTTAATACCAGCATTTTTTTTTGCCTTTCTTTTTTTAATTGTTTTTCAATTCGGCTGCAATTTTATTTATTGTTTTTTACATAGGATCTTGTCCGATTGTTGTGGAAGACATCAAAGGTTTAGTCTTCGATGGAAATTAAGATTATCTGTAGCAGGTGTAGTTCAGTAAATCCTCATTATCTTACGTACCTGTGATCACCATTTTTTGCTCATATGTGCAGATTCTGTTATGGGGAAAATAAGGAACAGCTTTCCAGCTTTTGTTAATGATAGGAAGAAGAGAAATAGATTCCGTTTTTTGGTGTAGAATTTGTTTCCCAGAGTGTAGTGACACAGAAATAGTTGTGATGTTGTTTTCTCTTCAAGGTCTTTGAGGTATATGGAGGAGTAACATTATTATTCTTTGCAGCTTAGTTAACATGAAGATGGAGGACTATGAAATATTCTGTAAGAAGCATCTTTCCAGAATCCAAGAAGAGGCAATAAAAGGAGAAACTTCTTTTACTGTTCAGCACAAAAATATCTCCCTCATTCATTTCTATGGAGTGCCTGTGCTCTCCCCTCTGGTAAGGCCTTTTTCCCCTCCTGCCCTTCCTGCCTGGTGTGCCAACTCTGCTATTGGCACTAGCTTTGATGTGCACTTGTAATGATTCTGATGAAGATATCTGGATGAGCTATCATCTGGCCTGCTGCTTAGTGTGTTCTAAGCATTCCTAACCTTCATCTTAAAAAGTAAATGGGTAAAATGTACTTTTTTTTTTTTCCCACATTGACTGCTTTGCCTGCAATTTCTGGAGATTTGTTATCTTCATAAGGGGAGCACAAATGTTTGTGGTTTTCAACAGTCAAATGTTATAGCGGGGCTTAACTTTACATAAAACCATAGTGACATTTCCCATACTGAACATGTGAGTTAGTTTAACAGTGTCAAAAAAAAAAAAGTGAAAACAGGAAATACTGAAAAATAGTTTAAAAGCTTTTAAGTAAATTTTTTTTGCATGTGTTTGCATCTTCCTGTAATGTATTTCACAGACTCATCAATTATATTAAGTCATTCTGTGCTAATGCAAACAGAGCCAAGCTGAAGACTGTTGGTAGTTCCTGCAGTGCTGCAGCTGACTTCTTGTTTGTATGATGGGAAGTATGAATGGAAAGAGACTCTAACAATGATGTCCAAAAGTCATGATAGAAATTGTAGACTGAAGGATAGATTGTCATATTCTTAATTTACAGATGGGTGGATATTGTAAGGTTTGGTAGAAAAAATGTCTGAATCCTGTGTTAGATTGGTAATTTAGCATGTAATGCTCATGGAAATTTTTTATAATGGACATTTTAAATTCATATTCATTTACATGTGTGCCAAGAAGGTATTTTGTGCATCTTCTCTTAAAAAAAGATATAATTGGTTGACAAGAAGCTGGAATTTAACAGGTGCACAAAGTCTCAGATGATTGTTATTCTTCTAATTGTTTTGTTCTCTTGATTTTTTTTCTAATTTACTTCTGTAATTCTGTATTGAAATTTGCATTTAATGATATAAATCAGTTTCTTACACTCTGTTTTGCAGCTTAGCCTTGAAAAGAAAAAGGAAATACAACAATATAAGGAGAAAGCACTGGACCTAGAGACCAGGAAACGGAACTCCCGGAACAGAGCTTTACTGAATCGTGTCCAGGAGATTGTAGAAAATGTCCAGGTAGTGTTTAGTCCAAAGCCACCTCATAGCTTTACAGAAAACCTCTGCTTAAGACGTTTTGAGAAAGTGCTGGGGTTTAACTCTTCTGAAATTAATGCCAGTTAACTTTCCACAATCAGCATTTGCTGGTATTTCATGCTACATGTCCTGATAATTGATTATTTAGTGATACTCACTGTAAGGGAGGGGACTTGCTTTTCAGTGCTTGTTTTGCTATATGCAAAAGACAGACCACAATGTTGCTTTTGTAGCTGTGTTGGAATCAACTAGATTGTAAACACAAATTAACAAACCCCTGGTGTTACAACTTGCTTTATTTGCAAGCTTACAGTATAATAGAAAATAATCTATATTCAACCTTGCGATTACAGAATTAAAATTACCTTCTCAATTTGTAATTCTGTTGTGTGCTTTACAATTATACTGAAATGGTTTTGTTTCCTTCGCTGCTTCAGCAGTGGATTTAGTAGAATTTTAAATTGAAAAGACTAATAAATATATCTAATCAAGGAGTTGTCCTAGAAACAGTTGTAATGCAACCAACTCGCTTAAGCAAGTACAGTTAACACTGAGTTTGTTGAGTTACCAAGGTGGCAAACAACACTGCTTTGCATTGTTTACTGGAGTGTATGTGGCAACAGTCATCTGGCTTGGGGTTTGACCTGTAGACCAGGAACATACATTCAATACAAAAATAAGTTGTGGACCATCATTCAAATTTATATTTTAATTCCAGTGACCTCTTTCTCATTGCAAAGAACTCTGTATTATGTAATTACTAGGAAATCAGTAACAGTTGAACTGAAAATTTTTATTGGTTGTAAGGTGTTACTTATTTTAATACTTTTTAAAATTAATTTTTATTTTTTAAATTGAGGTGAAGTTTGCAGGAATCTGAGATTTCATTGAAAATTTTTGTTTCGTTGGTTTTTTTCAATTTGCATTTGTAGATGAAGAAAGGACTTAATGTGAGTGATGTGAATGCACCGGAGGCTGAGAATTCTTGCCCCGATTCAGATTCAAAAGCTTTGAGTGACTTCACAGCTCCATCAGATGTCAGTTTGGCATGTTCTCCTGAAGGACATGGTCCCACAGAGCTGGAAAAGACACCAGAACTTGCACCATCAGGTACCGCAGGGCAGAGGACATCAAATGTAACAGAAGTAGTTAAAGCAACAGAAGATGTTTCTTCAAAGCAAAGTGAGCGTTGCTTCTTGAAAGACGTCTCTTGTCTGAGGGCAGCCTCCCCTGACAAGGTGTGTCACAAACTCATGTCACATGCTCTGCAAAAGCAAGAGGGACGAGCGGGGTCACCGTCGGATGAGGATGTCCAAGATCCATGTGTAATGAGCCTTCAGAACCTGATAAAGAAATCCAGGGAGTACATAGAGAGAGAGCAAACCAAGCGTACCTCAAAAGGCAGTTCAAAGAGGAGCGTGAGTGAAAGTCATTCAGATAAAGAAAATGACGCTGTTAAAACCACCGACTCTGCGAAAGAAAGAGCAAAACTTACAGGCAGAAGTTGCGCTGCTCAGACGCTTGATAAGCCCAGTCTTAATAAGTCAAATACCCTTCTCCAAGGTGCCTCTACAAACACAAATAACACAACTTTATCCAGTTTTTCTAAAGTGGACATACCTATGAGAGTTGGAACACCCCCTTTGGTGGATTCAGATTCAGATGAAGAATTTAAAAAGAATTCTATGTTTGAGCGTGACAGTAGCATTGTCAGGAGCCTCACAGGCTCCTATGCCAAATTGCCAAGCCCAGAGCCGAGCATGAGCCCTAAAATGCACCGACGGCGCCCAAGACCTTTATCAATGGGACACATCATTATAAATAACCCTGTGAATGCCTACGAGTTAAGTCCTAAAGGCAAGGGCAGAGCCATGGATTTAATCATGCAAGACATTGCAGATAAAAATAACGTGTCCGAATCAGTTCCAAAGTTCATGATGGACTTCAACATGGTTTGCCCTGGCAGAGTTCCTGGTGTCAACAGGAATTCTTCAGGCCCTGGTGATGGGTTGGGTGTTGGCAAACCGAATCGCCATTCCTTTGGGCTCTGGGAAAGCAAAGGAATGGTGTCGGCTACGGTGGAAGGGCAGGTGGTGCTGGACAGCAGAGGCCCATATAGAGTAGAGACCAGTACTAACATCATTGCTCCAAAACTGACTGAGCCGTTTGCCATCAGTCAGTCTGCAGTAACACAGAAGATCCCAGCTGGGAATGAAGTGAAAGCACCTGTTTTGCCAGAAAACACTAAATCAAACTCCACAGTGGAACTCAATAAATCTTACGACGTCGAAACCCCATCTCCGCTGCTAATGCAGAGCAAGAACGTGCGACAGCAGATGGATACTCCGAGTGTTTCCTCGGCAAATGAGCAGGTTCCAGAAAATTTTGAGAAGGTGAAACGCAGACTTGATTTGGACCCCAACAACTGCCAAACAGAAACCAGTTCCTGTATTCTGAGAGTTGGAATGGAAGAACAAGAGAAGCAGTGGTTGCAAGAACAGAAATATCCTGTGGAATCAGTTTACATTGCCCCTGAAAGTATGGCAAAAGGTAAATACTTCCTGCAGTTGAGGGTCACTTCTCAGTGCTGCTTACTTCTCAGTTTATAAATATTTTATAAAAAACACCAGTGGTTGTTAGTCGTTAGTGTTTCTAAGTATGTATTTATATAAAAAGGCTAATATTTCAGTGCATGTGCTTAGCCCACCAATATGGCCATGCAAATATTTTGAAGGACTGCAGTAAATTATGAGGTTCTTTACCTTACCTAACCGAAGGAAACCTGATGTCAAAGACATCTTTTTTATTTTTTACTGATGATGCAAATTACTTCCAATAAAGGATGTATGTCTCTGGCAAAGACCATATAGAAGTTATTTAATATTTGATTCTTTGTTATGCATTTTTTCAGAAGATATTTTAAAAACTAAAATGTTGGCCTTTGAAGAAATGAGAAAGAGACTTGAAGAACAGCATGCACAGCAACTGTCGATTCTGATAGCTGAACAAGAGAGAGAACAGGAGAAACTGCAGAAGGTAAGGCTGAAAGGAGAAATTCTAAGCAAAGGTTGTGTGTTGTGTGGAAGTTTGTCAGGAAGCAGTTGGGTTTAAATATGTGTTCTGTTGCTTTGCAGAGTTAGTCTCATGGTTGAATCTTCCTTTTGTAGGAACTGGAAGAGCAGGAGAGAAAGTTGAAAGGAAAGAAGGTTACTACAACGGAAATAGAGATTTCCAAAGTGAATATTAACAGTAGGATGGAGTTGGAGTGGAGAAAAAAAAGTGAAAATGGCTTGCTGGAAAGTGTGCAGTCTCAGCTGGAGACAGTCCATAACACAAACTCCACCAGCATTGGTAAAACTGGGAGGGAAGAATATAGATTAAGTGTTGTGATATCTTTTGTTCTACAATGTTTGGCTGGACTAGCTGTCCCACTGTACTGATCAGTGCAGTGTTCCTGCCCCAGGGCTGGTCAGGATACACAGACAGCTGCTGCCCTCAGGTGTGGACAGCACACGTGGAACAAAGTCTGTGCTGTGTCTTTGTGTCACTGGCATTTAGCACAGATTCAGCCATCCTCAAACTGTTCCAGGTACTGTACTTGTTATGTAACTGTTACAGGGTACATTCAAGGAAAACAAGCCAAGAATAAACTCTTTTGATCAAGGATGAGGATGTGGATTTGCGTCATGTCCCAGAAGGTTCATCCTCGTGCTGTGTAGCTGCACAGCAGTGGGCAGGGTGGTTGCATTTGTGTAGATGGTTTAGAAGGGCTCTGTCACGGGATCTTGAGTGCAAGACAGTGCAGCTATAGCTGATGGAACACCTCTCACCTATTCCAGAACGTTATGTAGTGTTTTGTTCTGTCTTCTATTTAGCAAATCTTGCACAGATATGAATCAGAAATATTCAGGTTGCTTCTTGGCTATAATTTACCTTGTCAACAAAGCTGCTACCCCCAAGCCGAGTGCATACACAGACGTAGTCATTACTTTATTGGCAGAAGTGTGTGCTGAACTCTGTGCTCTGCTTTGCATGCAGGTTTTGCTCAAACAACACCCAACACCTTTTCTTCGACAAGTGAAACTTCCTTCTTTCTCTGGGGACCATCAGGTAGTGGAGTCATAAAAACCTCAGTATCCAGACCAACTAATAGAATCAAAACTAGGTGGTCTCAGGTAAGAAAAAAAAAAGATTTATTTATATCTTAAAAAAACCTCCATGTTTTTGTAAGAGGCTGGTAACTATAATAACTGTGCAGTAATAAATCTCACAGAAAATCCTTTTCTATGTCAACTATAGGATATTTTTCTCATTCATATATTCAAAATAATCATATAAAAATATATTGCTTCTTCTGAATTACAGTGGGTCCTTTTGTCCTAGCCAAAACTTTATTAACAGCTTGTTTCTTACTTGAGAACTTCTCTCATGTGATTGATGTTATTTGAGAAATAATTCATAATTCTTCCTTTTTTAGTCAAAAGTTTAAGAAGTATTTTTTTGTTTTGGTTTTTTTTTTTTTTAAGGTTTTCAGTCCAGAGATACAAATGAAGTTTGATAAGATCACTGCTGTGGCAAAGGGATTTCTCACTCGTAGACTTCTCCAGACAGAAAAGCTGAAACATCTTAAGCAAACTGTGAAAGTAAGATCAGCTTTTTTGTGTTATGCAGTTTCTCCTCCTGTTTGTTTTTGTTCCTGCCTTCAATTGACAGATGAAATCAGGCATTTTCTGCTTTCAGGAGAATTGGGGGATGTCTGTTACATGAGCATGTTTGAGTGTTGCATTGCCTAGGTCCAGGTCAAACAAAGAATTTATGTCCTACATGTACTGTTTGTAATAACTGCTTTGTTGTGAAGGATTGTGCTTGGTGCTTTATCTCGTTTTCTCATCTTTCCCAGGATACTGTGGAGTTCATAAAAAATTTTCAGTCTGAAGCCCCACTGAAAAGGGGAAGTGTGTCAGCACAAGATGCATCCCTTCATGAAAGAGTAATGGCTCAGGTGACACAACTTAAACCTTTTTTTTTCCTTTCCTAGCTATTCTGCTTTTGTAATATAAACACCTAAAACCTCGATAGTGATTTTGTTTAGAGTAAAAAATTTAAACTACGGCTGTGAAGAGTAGACTCCATTTTTGTGCTGACTCAATGAGAGATTTCAAAATTACGCAGAGTTTTGCTTAGTTTGAGAAGAGCTGGATGGTCAAAACCATGGGCGTGTTACCTCAACCAAATATTTTACTACAATTTTAATTGTTCTTTCCAGCTGCGAGCTGCTCTCTATGACATCCATGACATCTTTTTTACAATGGGTGCATCAGAAAGGATGAATATTCTGCGTCACGATCGTGAAGTTCGGAAAGAGAAGATGCTCAGGCAGATGGTGTGTTGTGTTCCAGAGAAAGTAAAACTATCTTAAGACTTTGAGTCTGAATCATTTTACACTTAAAAGATTCTTATTTGCACCCTAAAATGTTTCTTAAATCTAAATTTTAAATGCTTTTGCAAGTAACTTTCTCCAAATTTTTTTTTTTTTTTTTTTTTTTTTTTTTTTTTTTTTTTTTTTTTTAGGATAAAATAAAGAGCCCGAGAGAGCGAGTGACACTTTCAACAGCTACACAGAAATCTCTGGACAGGAAGAAGTACATGAAGTATGTGCTGTTCTCCCCTTGGGACTTGAGGAGGGAGGCAGGGTGCAAAATGATGAGTAGGAGGCATAGGAAATTGTGACAGGAAGTTTTTGGAGTAACAGCTTCTTTGCAAGCTAACATCTCTCCTAGGAAGAATGAATAAAAAGCTGTCCAGGTGTTTGGAGTCTTGCTAGTAGTATTTTGCTCTTAATTTTAAGAGACTTCTTGTTTGTACAGGAGAAAAATGTTTGTTCACGT
Organism: Empidonax traillii; assembly: GCF_003031625.1. Taxonomy (NCBI): domain Eukaryota; kingdom Metazoa; phylum Chordata; class Aves; order Passeriformes; family Tyrannidae; genus Empidonax; species Empidonax traillii. The sequence goes on along the minus strand of NW_020955359.1, from coordinate 323,400 downwards.
TGAGCATTTGTGCTAGATTCCAGTGGTGGGTGCTTAGTTCATGGTTGAATTTGTAAATTGTAAAGTGGGCTCTAGATGATTTTATCCATTTGAAGTGCCTGGCAATAGAGCTACTTGATAGAGTATCTTTAGCAAAGTTTTTTGGGGAATGGTAGCAGGCATTATCCTTCAACACAGTGAAGAGTTGTGTTACACTTGCTCCTGAGTAAAGAAGTGATAATCTGTAGTACTGCTCTGGCACATGTAGGTGTAGTTCCTGTTGTAGGCTTTCTCTAGAGTGTTTCTGTTCAAGACCTGGATGATGAATTTATAATTGAAATGTGTTTCAATACTTTTGTTTCTCTAGGGCTTCAGAAATGGGAATACCAAGTAAAAAAATAATCATAAAACAAAAAACTCCTGAAAGCCGGTGGGTGATGGTTACTGGTATTTGGATGCTTTCAAGAAACTGTGATTTTGTGATCTGTATTTCTGGCTTGCCATCAATCAGCTCAATTCCTGGTATTATTATGATGGAAAGTAATGAAATCTGGTTAAGCATGACCTAAGAAAGGGGTTTATTAGCTCGTTAGAAAAGATTTGTTTTCTTCAGAGTCAGTTCTAAAATTTTATCTTCAGAAATTATTTATTTATGGCTTTAAGTCTCTGTGGTAAGGTTCAAGGTTTTTCTCTGAGATACACTGTTAAGCTTCAGTTTGGCACTACTACTTTTCCTGATACCCTTTACTTTGCAATGAATCATTGATAATGCTTATCCTTAGGAAGCTGTCAGGAAAGAAGTGGCTCTCTGTTGTGAGGAAAGTGCTTGCTCCTTGATTGTATGATTGTTTGCTTAGATCACAGAAATTACAGTGTTCAGTGCATGCTGTTCAGAAAGACAGCAGCTGCTCTCTTATGAGGCCTATCTGCACCTTTTTCTAGTATAAAAAGTCAGATACCTGGCATCCCTTAAAAACAATTTTTATCCCGTGTTTACCCAAAAACTTTGAAGACATGCTGTCTACTCATGCAGTTCAGTCTTCAGTGACTAGTGTGACTCAGTCCTTTTTTCCTGGATGTCTTTAGCAGTGACTGGGAACCCAGGGCACTGTTCAGGGGGTTCTATCTGTGTGGGTTTTTTGTTTCTTTGTTTTAAGTAGTGGAAGTAGTAATCCTGTTCTGGGATTTTAATTCCAGCCACTTTGCCTACAAGTCATGTGCATTACCAAAGCTGTTAGCCTTGCTGAAATTTGCTGTGTGAAACATGATGCATAATTCAGTAATCCTTATGAGGCTTTTATTTTTAAAGGGAAAAAGCACTAATAAAGGTTTGTGTTTTAACAGCATACTTCAACCAAACCAAGGACAGAATGCCCCAGTTCATAGACTGCTTTGCAGACAAGGGTAAGAGCACAGCGTGTTTATAGCCTAAAGATGAAAGTAAATGCAAAGCACAAGAGTACAGTGAGCTCAGTAAGATTTACACATACTCGTGTAACTGTTGTTCAAAGTAAAAATAATTACTTCTTCCAGTATTTTGAGACGGTGATGAAGATTTATTAGACTTTATACTGCAAGAAAATACTTAGTGTTGTCACCCTCTTCTGTATGTCTTCATTTACACTGTGTTCCAACATTTCTATTTGTAACATTCATTCCATGAAGCTTTGCTTCCACTTAATGAAATGTGTGTATTTTTATATGTATACTGTAATGTCACAGTGTCTGAACAGAATCAGTTTCTTGAATAGAGTTTTTTTAAAATCCATTCATGGGGATATGTTCTCCTGCTTAATGTATCTGTGTAAGACATAATAATGTTGATAGAAACTGCACACGTACTCAGGAGGAGGCTCTGTGGGGCATTAGCATGAAAACATTTTTACAAACAGTTTGATAGTGTCTCATGTTTTTCTATACAGCCTTTCAACTTTGTTGCAAGTGACTTATTAACTCTTTTATATTTAATTAGCACCCTTAAGACCTCAGTGAATGGGGTTGAGCATAATAGAAAGAAGGCCTCAGAGAGCAGAGTGTCTAACAAGGCTGTTTCAGGTGTGTAGAAAATTGGTGCTTGGATCTTATAGTAAATAAGTTACTAGTATCTAGACAAAGTAAATGGGCAATATATTGTTTTCCTTTCCTTGCGCATCTGCTTTGCTATGTCTTAAATCTAACCTATCTCTTCAACAAACATGGACTGGTGACTTAACCATCCACTTTCAGATTCTATAAACATAGTATATAGAATGTGCTGCACAGCTCATTTGCTTTCACTCACCAGATGCCCAGTCATAAAAGAGATCGCCAGACACGTTCACTGTAACTGTTGAGAAACTGATTGTAGTCAAAGTAGACTTGGGTTAGAATCTCATGTCATTTAAGTCTTAGTTCTGTACACATGTCTGTTGAAAGGACAGGAAGGACAGTTCCAGACTCATCACTGGGTGTTCAGTCATCATACAGTCCTAAAAGTATATATATTACTGTAGCATCTTACAGCATGTGTGAGTCTTAGTGACCCAAGGTTAAAAGTGGAATATTCCCATGCTTGCAGATGGAGACAATTGATTGGTTGCCTTTAAATAAAAAGATTTTATAACAGTGCTGAACCTCTCTATTTTCAGCCTGTTCAGGCATGAAGGGAATAAAACACTATGAAACATCTTACACAGTTTCTATTTTTTAATCAGATTTTAAATTTCTTAAGTGACAAGCCTCAACTGATCAAAAGGTAAAGTTTTAAAACTGTTTAAGAGCTGGATTACACTTTTTTTCTCAAAGGAGAGTATAAATATACTCTATATAATATAGAGAGTTTTATACTCTCCACAAGGCAAGTATAAAAATTGGGAATTTGGGGGCTCAATGAGGCAAATGTGTGATGTGGTAGGATTCTGACTGTTTTCTGTAGTGATTTGAGTTATCTTTATGTATTAAGTATCAAAGCTTTCTTATAAGGGAAATCCTTATTCATTCCTGCTCCAGAGAATGCAAGTTTTAGTGCAGTGTGTTTTACACTGTTTAAATGTGATGTTTCCCCAGATATTACTTCGTGAAGTCAAGAGAAGTGGCTACAGAAGGATGTATAGTAAGGCAGTATGCATGTATATATGTGACATTTTAGAGAGAAGGGAAGATAAAATAGCAAAAAATGAGATGACAACCAGGGTTTATTTTATGTTTCTGCTGTCAATTCCCCTGGCAGTGCTGTCACCATTAAAGTGGAGCAAGGCAGTTGTTCAGCTGTGTTCAGTGACACTGCAGAAAAATTATCAAAAATAATAAATAGTCTCCCTGAAATATAAAGAAGAAAGTAAAGTTAGCAGTATAATTTTGGCAACCAGAGGTAGCCATTAAGGCAAGTTTTCATCTGCAAATTTGCAATAATGTCTGCTATTAACTAGTAGTTGAGAGTGCTGGAGAACAGGGACTACACATTACTATTCATTTAGTACAAGTAATCTAACCTATTTCTAAAGGAATGGGTAAAATGTGAATAGTGAAAGGTCTGGCAGTATGACTAACAAATTGTACTTATTAGAGGGACAAAAAGGAAAGGAGGATTAGTCGAATACAGCTACCATAAATGTATTCAACTTAGATATGAGACAAACGCTCTGAAGAATATAATAATATACTCATCCAACTTTTTTTCTTCTTTCTCCTGATTGTTGTTTTAAATTCTGTCTGCAAAGTGCTTTGTAGCTTTAATACCACTGTGACTGGTTGTTGTCTTTTTCTGGGAAGAAGGCATTTTGTTTAGGAATCAACTGGGAATCCTAAATTCAGTTTTTTCTTGTTTTTTACTCCTTCAGTCCAAAGTTCTGAGCTAAAGACAGAAGTACCAACTTGTGAATCAGTAAAGAGTCTTATTTGCTTTATTTATTTATTTATTTATTTATTTATTTATTAAATTTAATTAGTTTAGATAGGACCAAGGCGTTCAGTCAATTGCCTGCAAGCTGGGCCAGGCAGCACATTTAATGGGGCCTGATTTTGTTAGAAAGAAGGTGGTTGAGATCAGGTTGCTCCTACAACTAGACCTACTCATCTCCTCTGTTTCTACCTAATTTCTTCTTCTGTGGAAAAGAAATACAGGGCATGAGGCACATGGAGTGTTTGGGTGGTGGCAGCACTTGGCCCAGTGTGGTCTCTCCTGCACGCCTGTGTGGCTGAGCAGGGCAGTGTGAGGAGGTGTGTGCTGAGAAGTGTGTCAGTGTTCACACCAGGAAGCCTCAGACCTGGTGTGTGAATAGCAGGTCTGTCCTTTGTCCCAGGAGAGAGGCCTAAATGTGCTTGCCACTGGAAAAGGTTGGGTGATAATTGTATTCCAAAAGACTGTCACTCTTTTTAATCAAATTTGCCTTCTGCAGTTCCTTAGTCTGGATTGCTGGGGGTTTTTTGCACTTCCATAAACTAATGTATAATATCCTATTATTTGTGTGAGGTTTTTATGTATCTCGGAGGGCACTTGAAGAGAGTTAAAGGGTAGTGTTAAATCACTAATAAAGCACCATGCCTGTCAGCCTGGTTGTCCTACAAGATCACAGGTGAGCTGAAGAGTCCAGCACTGGAGAGTACTGGGCCAGCGAGAATGCCTTTTGTGTAGTGGGAACCTATTGAGGTGTGAGGGATCCTGCTGTGGTGAGATTTCTGGGTGTTTCCAAAGCTTCTTTGCCCTGTGCTGAATGTAGCCCTTGGATACCTGTAAGTAACCACTGCAGCTCTGACCAAGAGTAACTGAAGAGCCTGAAAAGGACTGGCACTTCTTTGTCACATTCATTTACTTGCCTGGTAGTCATTTCTCTTCCATGGCTGTCTTCCATTCCCACCGCTCTGCACCCTGTGGTACGATTTCCACTGCTTTGTGTAAATGTTTGCTCACACTGCTGCACACTCTGGGTAACTGCTTGAACCTAATGAATGCTGAGTTGTGCTACTTTTTAGCGGCTTGCAGTGCTGAACCCTTATTACTGGAAGATACTTGTGCTATGTGTAGTACAATATGGATTTTTAATATATGTATGTATATACTTGTTCCCCGTGTAAAGACTTATTTATTATTTTTGTACTTGAGCAGCCTTCCTTTTATGAGGGCTGTGCCTGATGTCCTTATTCATACTGCATTTCTAATTCTGGTTGTCTGTATTGACTTATGGAAACCTACAACTGTCTCTTGGTTTAATTGATGTGGCAGCTGGAGAAAAGGAAAGTTATCTTAAGTATTTGATTTGTATAATATTTTTTAATTGATTGTTTAAAAGTAGTGCTTGGTATAGTTAAACCTATCAGTCAATTATTGTCTTGGTGATGTGACAGTTCTTTTAAAAACATATGAATTGTAGTTGTAGATGTTTTACAGTAGCAGAAAACACTTTGGAATGCTTATTGCAGGAGGCAGTGCTATAAAATGTCAGAACTTTCAAAACTATATGTGATTTTTTCTAAGGTATTCTGAGTGTAACATTATGAAAATTGTCATTTTAAAAGTAATCACTGAATACATAATACTGCTTTAAAAAAATTGTCCTAAACTTTTTGAGCTATTTTATTTTGATAATCCTGTTGTGAAATCCAGTACTATTAATTGTAAAATTGTAACGTTTCTACTTATTTTTAGGAGCATATGCAGGAAGAACCCAAAGAAAGAAGCCAAATGTTGTGACAATTTAAGAAGACAGCACTCACTAGGATAAACTGACTGTTTTTTACTGAAGGCATTCTCAGCACTGATTTTAAATATTGCATCTTCTTTACGTATATGTATATTTAGAAATTACAAACCTGCTTTGTCATTTTCAGATGACACATTAATACAATGATATTGAAGTAATAAAGGACTTTGAAGTTCTAATACTTGTGGAAAAATTGCATGTTAGAACTTATTGTATGTTAATACTAGTGCGTACACATTCATAGTCTTGTTTATTTAAAGACCACCACAGGGCAGCATGAAGGTAGTTTGTGACTTTTTCACACTTTCTAATTCTTGTGTCTGCTATATGCTTTTTGATTACATAAACTGCAATTTCTGTGTATGATTGCCACCACTAGTCAGTCATGGGTATATATTCAGTTTCATACCATAAAGTTAAAGCAGTTAAATGGGAAAAAAACCTCCAAACCTATAAGTGAATTTGTCACCAGCCGTTTTGAATGTACTTTCTGTATGAATGAGATTAACCTCAATTTCAGTACTAATGACCTAAAATGTTTTGCATTTCTGCTAAACTGGACAGACATGGATCCAGATTCACTGCTGGGCAGACGGACCTACTTTCATTGACTAAACCAAAACTGTGCATTTTTATCTGTGATAAATCACCACCACCACGAGTCCTGAGACTTTTTTACCCTGATGTCTACTGCATTTTCTTATGGAAGCAGCATTTGGCCACGATGGAGACGTGTATGTTCTACAAAAGCTCAAGAAGGCAAGATTTCAATTGTTTTACTGTCTCAGACTTAAATAGTAATTTCAGTCCATAATAGTAATTTGGATATGTTACATTTCATTGATGACAGTTACAAGTTTTCCTAAGGAGTTTCTCTTCTACCATGATCAAACAGGCCCTTGTACTGAATTCATGATTTTGGGGGAGGGGGAATCCCTATCAAATCCCTACAAAGACTTTCGTATTTATGAATATCTAACGTTAAATGATCATGCTCATGTTTTACTTCAGTCTTCCAACTGATGGATATTATCCATCAACTTGAGGGGAGCATAATTCTATACCTGCTTTTAATGAACTTGAGACACGTTAACAAAGTCCTAGAGAGAAAAGATCTGCTTTTGTAATATCAGTAGAGAACTGACTGCCTGAATGTGAAATAGGTTATATTTTGTTATTTCCCAGTGTGGATAGAATTCAACATACTAACTTAGGAGGCTTTGTAACATGTTGACACGGATATAAGAGAAAAAAGATGGAAAATTTCTGTTGTGTTAAATAGTCAGCATGAAAGAGGAACATTAATGGTGGGATGAGGACAGCACCTTCATAGCAGTGATGAGCGATTGTCTTGCTTGTGGCACCAGTTATAGCTTTTATCTGCCCCCAAGTCCGTCCTCTGCAGGTAGTAATGTTGTTCAAAACAGGTGTGTTATACTGTGCAGTAAATTACCCAAACTGTGTACTTGGAAAATGGCAAAAATGCTGCCCAAGCACTTTGAAGAATGACACTGCTCAGTAGCTCTCTACTGTGGCATTAATTTGGAAGCCTAACAGCTTTGAAAACCTAACAGTGTAAATTGTAAGAGTTTTCACCAGTGTAGGACCAGCCTCCTTCATACAAATGCTGTGGTGCCTAAAAATCTCAGTTGTAATACAGAAAATGCCCAGAGCAAGCTTCCTGCTCACCCAGTGGGCATCGCAGCTCTGTTTTGGCTCTCAGCTTTCCTTAGGAGTGAAATACATCGCAACAGGGTTAAAATTAGCAATGACAAGAGTAACCTGTGTCAGAGGAGACAAAAGGTGCTATTGATATAGGATTGATGTTCTTAAAGAATGTTCTATGTGATGTATTTATTATTAGCATAGGTACTATGTTGATGCACAAATAGGTTTAGTGTGTTAGTAGAAATGAATGTTTCTGCTTGGGTTTCACATCTAAACTTCATCTTTAAGCATGCTTCCACTGTGTAATAAAACACTATAGCACAAGGTTGGTGTTTTTTTTAACTTTCATGAGGCCTTTCTCTTGGCAAGTGCCAGACTTTGTTTTTGTACTTGATGTTTTGTATTTATACATATTTATCTTTTTATTTTGTGTGAAATTGTGATACCATTACAAAAGTCTATTTATTTTTATACTTTTATTTCGTTTTTTTTTTTTTTTCTCACCAGTCTTGCTTTTTACTTAAAGCATTCTGCACAATAAACTTTGAATCTTTAACGAGCACTGCCTTTCTGTTCCTTTTCCCGCCGCTCCCCGCCCTCCCTCAGGCTCTCCCCGCTCTGAGGGGCGGGGCGGGAAATGGCGGTGAAGGCGCCGCCCGCCCGCGGGGTCATGTGACGGGGTGCAAGATGGCCGCGTTCCCGTGGTGAGGCGCTGGGCGGGGGGCACTGGGCGCTGCCTGTCCCCCGCCCGCGCAGGGCAGGGCGGCGGCGGGCGCTGAGGGGCTGCGGGTCCCCGCGGAAGGGCGAGGGCAGCCGTCATGCCCCGCGAGCCTCACAACCGCGGGGGTGAGGCGGGGCGGCCCCCCGTGTGCCAGCGGGGGAAGCTCCCTGTCGAGGTCTCCGTCCGCGGGGCTCGGGGCCGCTTGGTCTGAGGCGGCGGCAGCCGGAGCACTGGGTGTCGTGGGGCCGCAGCCCGGCGCTTCTCTCCGTGGCTCTGGGAGAAGCCGGAGGGGGTCAGGTTCATGTATAATGTAACACAGTGATGTTACTTTAGGTTACCTGGTGCTGCTCTGCTGAGGGGCGGGGGCGCAGCTGGGAGGGCACGCCCGCTGACCCCTGCCCGCCGCTGTGGACTTATTTTAACCTGAAGTAAGCGAGGCAGTTCCCCGAGGGCCGCTGTGGTTGCCCGGTGTGCTGTCACGGAGCGTGTCCTGCTCGGAGCGAGGAGCCGGTGAGGGGAAGGAGCGCTCTGCCCGCCCGCTCCGGGCGGGGTCACTGCGGGCTCGCCGCTCCCGCTGCCCGCTGGGGAGGTGAACATCGCCTGCAGGGAATTCAGCTTTACTAGCACAATTTAGTCTCTGTTAGTTACCTTTGCAGGCTCTCTAGATGTACACACGGGTTACAGACTGAAGTGGCAGAGTCAGCTTCTAGCAGCGTGCAGTATTACTGCAGGAAAAGGTGGGGTACAACTGAGGAAGCTGCACTGAAAAGAATAACTTGCAGTCTGGTAATTGTTATGGAAAGGAAGAATGAAACAGGCACTCTGACAGACAAAATAAAAATATGTAAATAGTTAATTTTTCTTCAAACTCTTTCTTGGTTACAAACAAACTGATTTTCTCTTTGTGGAAGACTCACTCTCCTGAGTCTATTGTGCTTTTAACACATGGAATACATCTAACTTCTAGGTTTTGGAGTGGCTGATGGGTTGTAGTCCTGAGCAGACTAGAAACCGACCTTAATGTGGAGTCAAGAAAAGTAATATGCAACATTTAGAGCATGAGGATGCCAAAAGATTTTTTCCGTATGTACATTGTCATGCTGAACATCATCTGGCTCACTCTTTCATGTTATTGTGTGAGCAAACTTTCACGTTTAACAAAATGTAGAAATAATTGGTGGATTTAAAAATTGTTATTAAACCAACTGAGGTTATTTAAAAACATCAGAGAATGCTTTTAAAAATAAAATTCACTGGGATATGAAGTACTTTAAAACTTGAATTTGTGTAGCTAAGATTTGAGGGCGTGAGACAGCAGTAACACGTTAATTGGCTGTTGCAACTGTTGTTACTTCGAGTGCCCTAATGTCGGTGGAATCAGTGTGTGGTCAGTGATCTTGCAGAAACAGAAAGGAATAACGTGGTGCAACTCTGGGATTTCTGGCAGTAGCAAAATAGAGCAGAACAAAGTAGAGCAGTAGGGATGCTGACAAATTGATTTTTACGTAGTACAGCAATGAGGTAAGGGGCTAGTAAGTAGGTCTGGTAACACTGATGCAGAAGTGGCCATGAAGAAATAATTAACCACACTGTTTCCATCATGTTGTTCTGTCACATGGAAGATGCTGCTGTGCTACAGGGTTTAGCTATTTTTTAGCTATTTTTCTCTTTTTAAGGCATGCAAGATCAAGAAACTATGCCTCAGAATCTGAAGTGTGCAAGCTGGAATCTGTACCCTTGGATTTTGGTGATTACCACCCGCTGAAACCCATTACAGTGAGTTTTTTTGTGCTTTTGGAAAATGAATGTGAATTAAAACTGATTGTGTTCCTTGTTTTACTTTTGTTCCTTTAAAATTAAAAGGCTTTGAAGTCAGTGGTGATACTTGTGAAGTTCCTTTCTATGTTCGTGGCCTGTTATTTTAAAGGCATCAAGGTTTATTCTGTTTGTCCTTTACAGAAATTTGCTGGTGCTCTTATGTGTCAAAACCAGTCTCCTTCTGACAAATATAGCACTCCAGCCTGTGGGTTTTCTTGGTTGCATTAAATGCTGAATAATGGATAAATTTCAAATCAAATTATTGCATCACAAATAACCTGCATAATTGCTTGATGTAAGAAATGGTTTTTGGGTTAACTTCCAGTCAGCTGTGTGCTTTAAAACATTTATCATTTCTTTAATGTATAAGAGGCTTTTAAAGATGTGGATGTGCTTCAAAGAGATGATAGTCATCAGCTAATGAATGATAAATGGGCAGCAGCTTCTGCTCAGGAAGGTCAGGAGGGAGATAAGACAGTGGCCTTAAGAATGGATTTGATGTGCCAGGCTTGAGTGTCCCACAGGAAAATTCAAGATGAAACTGGTGGAGGTGATCAAATAGCAAGAAAGAGGTTGGAGGAGAGGGATAAACCTAATACAGTAGAGGAGAGGTACTAGAAAGAAATTTAGAATGGTTGTTATAGGTTTGTAGACCAAGGATTGGAAGGAAAAAAAGGTAATGGAAATGCTATTGAAGAGCAAGTGCCTCCAGATTCAGGGGAAGAGGAGGTGCTGCAGTTTAAATGTTGGTGCTCACTCCAAAGAGTTTATTTGATTTGTCCTTGCTTCTGTTGCAGCAGCACAATTTATGTAGCACATATTTTTGTGGTTTATTAAAGAGAGGAAAGACAAAGCCTTTTTGTTTAATAGTTTTGAACTTTTCTTTTAGGTTACTGAATCCAAGACCAAGAAAATGAACCGGAAAGGAAGTACTTCTTCTACCTCCTCTTCTTCTTCTAGTTCTATGCTGGATCCATTGAGCAGCGTGTTGGATGGCACCGACCCCTTGTCATTATTTGCAGCAGCTGCAGATCCTGTGACTACCCCTGCTACCATGGTAACACTAGAGGCAGTTATTTCAACTAAATAAAATTAAAAAATACCCATAAAACAAACCCAAACAAAATCACAATGCCAACCATGAATAAAATATATTTGTCTCACCAGGTTAATGCAAATAAGAAATATACCGTATTAATATTTACCTATTTTTATCCGGTTTATGTTGACATACTTACTTACATATGGATTTATTTTTTTTTTAATATTGTAAATAAGCTTATTTAATATTGTAATAAGCTTACACTTGAAACGTGAAGTTGACTTTTATCAGCCTTCTCTTTTTCCAGATTTGTATTGAACATTTGCAGTAACTTGTTCTCCCCTAATAGGATGGCACACGAAGGAAACGGGATAAAGATGACAACTCAGCAGTAGGAAGTGACTTTGAACCGTGGTCAAGCAAACGGGGTGAAATCCTTGCTAGATACACAACGACAGAGAAGCTGTCTATTGTAAGTGGCAGTTTCTCCAGTTTTATTTATGTCTACTAGACCTTTACTGGACTTTGGATATTCCTATTTTGTAATTATTACATGAGTAAATTCTGGTCCTCTAAGTTTCAGTTTTAAGGCTGTAGAAAGCTGTACCACGAGCTCTCACTTGTAAAGGTTGTTTTGGAGCTGAGTCCAAAAGTCCTTTGATATATAGAAGCCATCACTTTGTCTTTTTGTAACAATACAAATAACTTCTGGTCTTATGCCTACTTCTAAATGATTAGAGGCTTAATTAGCAGTGTAATTACCCTATGCATTCTGGAAATGCTAGCAAGGTCTGCTGAATAGTCTGCTTTTTCTATTTCCCCACAGAATCTGTACATGGGATCTGAAAAAGGTAAGCACTTTCTTTTACCATAACAGAGTTTGCTTGAGGTAGGGTGCAGTGACAGGTTTGTGGTCAAGAACAGTTGAAATGGGTTTTCCTGCTTCCCCCATTCTGACATTTGGTTGTGTCTATGCTCTTTTGTGGATAAGACTGCTGGATTTTTAGTTAAAATAATTGTTGAAAACAAGCCACCCAACCACCTTGTATTTTATTCCTCTTGGCTAATGAATTTGTGGTTATTTGACTGCCTTCCACTGTAGCTTAAAACTCCCTTCCATTTAAAGTGAGCCATCATGTTCTGAGTATCGTGTTTATCAACTCTTCTGCTAGCCAGGAGGAAAGCAAACAAGTCCTTTGGGAACTTGTTCAGTTATTCTCTGTACATGAAAGTGAAATGATTTCAACTGCGTGCTGGGTGTTCAAAAAAGAACCAAATGTTAAATATTTTATCACGTTTTCTAGCGAAGCAAATCTGGCCTAAATAGTCCTTGCTGATTGCATAGTAGATCAGGATTTTTATGTATGAGTAAACATGCAGCATTTCAGCTGCTGCAAAAATATAAAATACTTTCTTGCAATGAGAATGGTCAAACACTGAAACTGGATGCTCAGGGAGAGTGTGACATCTTCATTCTTAGATACTGTTAAATTAACTGGGTACAACCCTGTGCAACCTGTCATAGCTTCACAACTGGCCCTGCCTGGAGGAGGAGAGTTGGACACAAACCTACGTAGGGCTTTTGTAACCTAAATTGTCCTGTGGTTCTATCTGGTGATTCTTTTCTTACCAGTAAAACTTACAAGAAAAATCCATTTATATTCAGTTTTACTTGTCATTCCCCATTCAAAATGAATTCACTGTAGGTTTGTTTGAATGTGTATCTTCAGGAATTCTCACAAAGTGAATCAAACCACTTGTCTTCTGTCTCAGAAGCTGATTAGTTGTCCGAGTCTGTCAAGATCCTTCAAGTTTGTTTCTCTAAAGAAGTCCCAGTGTTTAAATGTTAAAGAGACTTAAATATGTAATTCTTTACAGGAAAAGCTACAACTACTGGTTCAGCAGTCTCTGAAAAAGTGAGGACAAGGTTAGAAGAACTGGATGATCTTGAAGAGGTGAGAAAGTTTTCTGATCAAATTACAGCACCATTATAACAGTGAAAGAAATTTGAGAAATAAAAATCTTTTGTGAAGCATTTTAAAAATGTCCTGATTTAGATAAGTATGTACTTTCTGTGAGAATTCTCTATTAACTTCAACCCTTATTTTTGTAGAATCATATTTTTATATCACTGGAAATTATGATTTGAAAATTTACCTGATCTATTGATGTCGATTTACCTTATTACTGAGTATAGTCTTCAGCTGCTGTAAAATTCTGTGAAGCCTGATAGCCTTAACATCTGATAACTTTGGTAGCCCCTGTTGCAGAAGCTGTACACTGTCTGCCTGAGGTTAATTAAAGATACAATTAGGAGCTCAAGAGAAATACTGAATACCCAAGTTATTTCTCAAGCTGCAGTATTTTACTGTGCAAAGATCAGATGTTTCATAACTTATTTTCCTTAAACCTAAACCTTCTAGAATTGTTTTGGATAATGTTGTTTTGAAACCTATGCCTCTTAACTAACTTCAGGTTGCCTGTTGCCTGAGCCAGCACAGTTTTAATGCTTGCATGTCACAAATAAAGGATTGGATTCTTTTAGTGAAAAATGAAGTACCCTTTATAATGGGGAAATATGTAACCTTTTGTGAAACTCTAATTGCATTTGCATTTTATGTAAAAACAACCATTTTTGGTTGTTTTTACTGGTGTTAGTTTCTAGACCTTCAGATATTATGAAATCAGTTCTGTAATGCAGCTCAATAAACTCATCAAAACTAGTCTCACAGGTAGTTTTTGATGTCACTCATGCTTCTGCTGAAGGCTATTCCAGAACCATCTTATGATTTTTTTTCTAAATGCATTCTTAGTCCCTTTGTTCCTGTGTCAGTTGGGTTCAAAAGCTAAAACAATTATTTCTGTTTTCAATGTTTAACTAGTTTATTTTTGATAGGTAATATTTTTATAAAGGTAAGAAGGGAAAATTAGGGAAGTTGTAATAATTTTTGTGGGGTTCCCCTCTGCAGTATGGTGATTTGAGTCTATAATAACAGCACTTGCCTTCCTTCCCTCCCTGTCCCATTAAATAGGCTTGTGTTTCCTTGGCAGGGGTCACAGAAAGAGCTGCTGAATTTGACTCAGCAGGATTACATGAACCGAATTGAAGAACTGAACCAGTCTTTGAAGGATGCTTGGTCCTCTGATCAGAAAGTAAAAGCTCTGAAAATAGTCATCCAGGTCAGTTTTATGTGTGGAAATTTTGCCTCCCTAAGGATAGTTGATATAAACAACATGCAGTGATGTCAGCTCTTTCTGGCCGCCCTAAATAATACCAGAATGGCTTTTTGAACATCAGCGTTTTACCCATCCAGACTTACTAAGGCATCTGAGTAACGTGATTTAGGACCTTAGCAAGCTACAGAAAACAGCTCCAGAATTTTAAAGGTGTGTGTATGGGGTTTTTCTTTGTTTGTTTGCTTTTTACAAACTTGTCCACAGTCTCTCTCTGGGTCGTTTGGGGTGATGGGTTTTGAGGAGGGCAAGGGGAAATAGGACAATTAAATGCTCTTTTGTGTGGCTTGGCCTTTAAAAAGGGCCAAAGGCAGAGTGCAGCAGAGGACAGAGGAGATAATGACATCCTTAAAAGCTGTAAAACTGATGTAATGCTAACAGTCATCCAGTGGGGTTATATATAATGTCAGGATTTTTTTTTTCCACTTTCTGAATACTCTTGTGAAAACTGTTTGCAGCAATTTCAGCTTAAATTGTGGTAAAGACAGAAAAGGAAATGAAATGTTAATGAAGTGAGATCAAACAGTTATATGTGACCTAGGGTGACTAATGTTCTATTGTAATACTATGAAATCAGCACTATTATTGTTATTTAAAAAAAAATCCATATATAGGATTGTGAAGTGGGAATATTATCTTTGGATGAGAAGAAAAGGGACAAGGATGTACTGTACTTACAGTGCTTTAATATGTGTATGTGTATATGTACAGCGTGTGTGATGCGCAGTGATAATCTATGCATTAATACTTTCACAAGTTCTTTTGCAAATGGCTCACAAACAATTTTAAAATAATATGGATTCTAAGATGGGATTCACTGCTTGCTTTTAGGTCAGTGCAGTGATCTTTATCAGTGATCTGGATCAGGGGACTGAGTGCACCCTCAGCCCATGTGCAGATGACACTAAATTGGGTGGGAGTGTTGACCTGCTCTGCCTGAGGGTAAGAAAGGCCTACAGAGGGATCTGGACAGGCTGGCTGGATGGGCTGAGGCCAGTTCTGTGAGGTTCAGTAAGGCCAAGTGCTGGGTCCTGCAGTTGGGTCACACTAGCCCCCTGCAGTGCTACAGAATGAGGGAAGAGTGGCTGGAAATACGACCAGTGGAAAAGGACCTGGGGGTGCTGGTCGACGGCAGCTGAACATGAGCCAGGGTGTGCCCAGGTGGCCAAGAAGGCCAGTGGCATCCTGGCTTGTATCAGCAGTAGTGTGGCCACAGGACCAGGGCAGTGATTGTCCCCCGTACTTGGCACTGTTGAGGCCACCCCTTGAATGCCGTGCTCAGTTTTGGGCCCCTCACTTCAAGGAAGACGTGAAGGTGCTGGAGCGTGTCCAGGGAAGAGCAGTGGAGCTGGGAAGGGTCTGGAGCACAGGGCTGGTGAGGAGCAGCTGGGGGAACTGGGGGTGCTGAGCCTGGAGAAAAGGAGGCTCAGGAAACACCTACCTGACAGGAGGCAGTCAGGTGAGGTCAGTCTTTTCTCTCAAGTAGCAGGACAAGAGGAAATAGCCTCAAGTTAAACCAAGGGAGGCTTAGATTGGATATTAGATAAAATGTCTTCACCAAAAGGGTTCATAAGCATTGGAACAGGGCAGTGGTGGCATCACCATCCTTGTAGGTATTTAAAAAATCTGTAAATGTGGCACTTGGGGACATTGTTTAGTGGTGGCCTTGGCAGTGCTGGATTAAGGGTTGGACTCAACGATCTTGAAGGTCTTTTCCAACCTAAATGGTTCTATGATTCTATGATTCCTCAAGTGCCTTTTTACAAGATACTTTACTTGTCAAGATGGGGTAAGCTAAGCTACTTAGAGTAAGCTGAAGTAAGTTGATTATGTATATGAGCTCTAAGAAAAGTGGAAATGAAGTGTTCATGGTATGTGTAGGCCCTAAACAGCTGCTGAGTTACCTTTCTTTGAAGCTGACTGACTTACCTCGCAGCAGGGAGGCTTCTGCTTTGGTTGTAGGATGTGAATGCTCTCACCTGCCTTTCTGGTGCACTCTTAAATTACCGTGATGAATAAAGCAAGAAGATTAACTGCGCCCCTTGTTTAAGTATGTTCAAATGTGACTATTTTCTTGTTTGAACAAAACAGTCTTGGGAGTTATTCAGATTGCTTTCTGTATTTTTGAAGTGCAATGAAAACTTGAAATTTATTTATTCCACTGAGACTGAAGAACTGTCTGCTGATGAAGGAGAGAAAAGGGACAGAGATCAGAGAGAATAAAATCAGTTAGAGAACACAGAGGTCTTGAGACCACATTTGACTCAAGCAGGGAGGACGTGGATTTCTCCACCCAGTCCGTCATTTGCTTACTTTCTTCAGGTAGAAACTGGTTTTTTTTTGTGAATAAACTTCTGCCAGATTTTGTGACTCCAGTTTAGGCTTGGAAAACCAAGAATAGCTCCGTTAAATATCTTAAAAATATCTTCATTCCTTCTTGTGTCTTTTGAATTCATATCATGAATGGACATGTTTCTCCCTGGCCTTGACATCCAGTGATAGTAGAACCAAGTGGGTAATACATTTTCAGATGTGACTGGATCAGCCACCACTTTAGTCCAAATGCTGGGATCAGGTTGGGTGTCAGTGGGTGAGTGATTACAGATCCCTCCCTGGAGCTGGCTGTGGATCAGCTGCTCTGTTTCCAGAATGTTTGAACTACTTATATGAGCCACAAAAATGTGTTGAAAAGCTCATTAACTACACTTTTAGAAAAGGTTCTTAATCTAGTCTATAATAAGTGTTGTGTTTGATGTGGATGTTGAGAAACTGAAAAATGCCCTTTAAGAAGTTGTTTTAGAGAAGAAATGCCTTTTAATGCTGCTTCTGCGAGAGAATTTGTCTCATGTGAACCCTTGCACAGATCTGCATGGTCAGCTGAAATTCTGCAGTGTAGATTATCTTATATAAAGGAAAACCAGGTCTGTGACTAGCTCTAGAAATGAGGAGTAACCCGAAAAAATACAAAGAGCACTGTGGTATGTTATTTTAGAGGTTCTTGTGCTTTTGGCTTGATAATTCATGGTGGTTCTTTCCATCTGTGGATATTAATCTGTTCCAGCCTTTTTGGAGTAAAAAACACAAACTTGCATTGGCCTCTAAAAATGTTTCTTGTTTGTTTGTTTTTTTTTTTTTTCTTTTTCTAGTGTTCTAAGCTTCTTTCAGACACAACAGTAATCCAGTTTTATCCAAGTAAATTTGTTTTAATTACAGATATCCTTGATACTTTTGGTAAGTATCTACTCTGCCAGACTTACTACACAATTGTTAATAAGATTAAATTGATTTTTTGTAATGTTAGAAAGCATCAAAGTTATCCAAAAAGGGCTTTCAGTTTTAATGTGGAATTTTTCCAACAAAAATATTTCCAACACTACACCAGTGGTATAAACATGGTGTATAATTCCTAAAAAACTCTTAAGTGCAAAACTCTTTAAAATAAAAATATTTATTTTTGTGGTTCTGTGCTTTATATATTAATGAATAGCTAGAACAAAACCTTGGATAAATCATGATCTCTGCATTTTGAAATTTAAAACACTGTCATTATGAAAATATTTTGGGGTTTGGCAGCCTCTTAACTCTATATTTCATATATTTATATTTGAAGAATAGAAGTCCGAAAGTTTTCTTTAGCTGAATAGAGACTATGAAGTGATCAGAAGACAGTTAACGATTTTTTTAATATATTTTTAAACTTTCAAGTCAAATTATCATCCACTTCATGTTATTCTCTTGTTTTTCTGCCATGTTATGGAAAAGATTTACAATGGCATTCAAAGCTGAAGGGTGTTTTGATGTTAGCAGGATATGCTGTGACACAGGTCTAATTGTTGTTTTTCAGCTCTTGCTTCCTCTTTGTGCTCTTTCCTCTTTACTGAAAGTTGCTTTGGATAACATAATATCCAAAGTCTGCTCTGGCAGGACACCAGCTGGCCCTTCCTGGCCGGGGGGAAATCTGACCTGTGTGTTACCTCTGCACTAAAGGGAGCCAGAGAATTGTTTCTGTAGCGAGAGAAGCGCTAAAATTGCACTGAACATTTCAGCCTCACCAGGGGGCAGCATAATGTCAGTGTTCTAGGAAGCTTTCCCTGCTCTTTTCACTGTATGTTAGAGAGGGAACCTCTAGGCCAACATTTTGTGGTTTACACTTTGTTAATTTGTTATGAATTATTTTTGGGTTTTATTCTTTTTCTTTCTTTCTTTTTTTTTAACTAGGGAAACTGGTGTATGAACGAATTCTGTCAATGTGTGCTGATAACCGTGTCTCTCTGCCAGGTAACTTTGTGTTTGTTTCCACTGTACTCCTGGAAAAAATCATGTCAGAACTAACTCGAGGAAGGTCAAACAGGACTTGCTACTGTATCTCCTGTGGAAAAAGTTCTGACTTGAATCTAGTAACTTTTAGTTTTTTACAGAGTACAATCCATTGCTTGGAGCCTCCACTGTTCACAGTGTTCTTGCAAATTTACATTTTAACTGTGAAAAATATCCCTCAGATGTAATAAAATGTGCTTGTACCTTTGATATTACAAAACATAAGCTGGGTCTTCCTGAAACTTGAAATCACAAAGAATGATGGATAAGTTCTTCAATACGGAATTTGGGAGGGAGGATTAAACATGAAATGGCCAAATTAGATGAAGGAAGACCTTTTTTTTGACTCTTATCATATGCTCTTTTCTGAAAGTACAGCATTTTAGTTGCTTAAAGTTAATGGTACAAATTTAACAAAGCTGAGGTCCTCAGTTTTTGGTAAGTAGATGGTTTTGTTGCTGCATTGGAAACTTGATAGTTTTCCTTTAATTAGGGAAGAATTCTGGAAAAAGCAGCAGGCTGCTTCTAGCCTAATCTTTCTAATTTGGGCCCTTTTTACTTTTTCAGTTGAAGTTCCAACACAGTGTAAAGATCTAATTTGATACTGACAGTACAAATGTATGTGGAAGAGCCTCTTTAGCAAGACTTTGAAACATTCCATGGAAATACAGGCATTTCCTTGCAATTTGGAGTGCATTAAGTGCACATCCTTGAAATATGAAACATTTTTACTCCGTAGTTGGCAAAGCAACAGAACTGTTAGCTTGCAGTTAAATCTATAGGATTTGAGCCAGAAGCTTGAAACCAGCAAATATTGAAATTTGAAATAAACTTGCAGAAAATATTGAAGATAAAATTTGTTTATTGCAGACCTGACAAGCTGTGCTTATTAATGAAAGCAGACAGTTCCCACAGCACATCACAATTTCTGGGCAGAGTTACCTCTATTCTGGAGAGCCGAGCTCGTGCTGCAGTTAAACAGCTGCTGGAGGCATTGCTGGGGGGAACTTCCCAAGCAGCTATAAAAGTGGGAGGGAGAGGGAAAATCTGTGTTGTGCTGGCTGTGCACAGCAGTGTGAACCTCTGGGTGCTTCAGATGCAATCTCCAGGCTGTCCCTTGGGAACCAAGTGAAACAAAGTTGGGTGAGAACTCCTGAGGTCCTAGAAAAGAACGAACATCTCAGAAGATGCTCAGTCAGCATCAGAAGATGCTCAGTCAGCATCTAATGTGTGGCTTCTCTCATCTGGGAAGTTGGAATCTTTCTTGTGGAGCAGGAACTTCTCACCTTCTGGGGGAAGGGGTGAGAGAGCCCTGGTGTTTTAACCTGTTCCACAGGGAGTTGATAAGGAGACACTCACAGCAGAAGCTGTTCATGCAGCTTTAAAACTGAGAGAAGAGGGACCCATCCATCCCAAGCATCTTGCCTCAGACCTGGGTTGATCCCAAGCAGCCAATTTTGCCTTCTGTTCCAGGCAGTGCAGAGAAAGAGGAAGCAGTGAGCCATGCCACTGCCTGCCTGCCTGGCCAGAGGGCTGTGCCCCACCCCATCTGTTCCACCTCCGGGAGGCGGCTTTTCCCTGCCGGCAGCTGCCACAAACAGTGCCTGAGCTAACGGGGAGAGGACTGCACTGCAATGTTCCATGTGCAGTGTACAAAAACAAGTGTTGTGTCAGTGTTTAGCATTTCCTACTTCTTGTAGGAAATGTGTTGTTTAAAAATTATATTAACCTTTTAAAATAAAGCTTTTGAGCGCTTAAATCTCTTCTGTGCATATGCATTTGTTACAGATGTGTAAATACATGTATTTGTTACAGATTCCCTGTATTTTCCTTTTTTTACAATTTCTGCTTTTGGGAAAGCAGAGAAAGAGATTGGGTTTCTCAGTAGCAGTTCTGAGATGAGCATTGAGTGCTTGACTTCAGCTTCTGAAATGTTACTTAAATGCAAGATGGAAGCTCTGTTCCCCCTTCTTGCTGTGTGCTCAGCTCTGTCTGCTGCTCAAGAGAACTGAGAAGCCAATGTATTTCCTAGTTTTTTATAGTGCACCTGATTTATTGTTGATAGGAAAGAGAATACAGTTTTAAATCTATAATGAGAAGCAAATTGTTTCCACAAAGAATGTAACTATTTCTGGGTTGTTGTTTTTTTTTCCTCAGATAACTTTTCTCCAGAAAGTGTTAACGATACTGCTAAAGAAACTTGCTTAAACTGGTTTTTCAAGATTGCTTCAATCAGAGAACTCATTCCCAGATTGTATCCTTTGTCAAATGAGACTCTCAAAGAGTGTAAGAGTGGGGTTTTCATACACTTTTTCAAAAATGAACATGTTTGTTTCAATAAAACTCACAGTATCTGATGTTTATATGGCTTTGTTTTCTTTGTTTCAGGCTGTCTGTTTTGAATGTGCTTTTGAGTCATGTTTCATAGTAAACTGAATGCTTAATTATTGGCTCTGGGCAGTGTGGCAGCGATAAAACAGAGATGATGTACGAAAAATTTTGAAACAGAATCTTGTAGATAAATTGTAAAAATCAGCAAAATGCAGTGGGATTAATTGCAGAAGGCGTTGAAACAGCTTGTTCAATATGTAGTTGGTATGTGTTTGTTTCGTGTTTTTCAGTGGTGTGCATCTTAGTTTTGTTCCTTAACTTGGCTTCAACTTAGTTATGTGGAAGCAGCAATACTGAAATGCAATAAGTTCCTGTCCAAAACGTAAGAATAATGTTAAGTATGGGAAGGAAATGAACGGGCTTAGGAACTAATTCAAGGAGTTAAGCATAGGAATTCTGTGATTAATGGTGGGTAAGGTCTCAGTATACCTGAGAAGAAGCAGTATTGAGGGGTTTTGAAATTTTTAAAGAGAATACCATGGAAAAATTCAAGTTGAACTGCGATAAGATTTGAAATACAATCATGCTTGCAGTTTGGGAATATGGGTATGATGGTGATATCAGGATGTCACCAATCCCGATGCAAATTGAAAACCAGTGGCTGCAGATGGTGGAAGGGAAAGGAAGATTGCTGAGGTGAGGAGCATGGCAAAAGGCAGGATAGAAAACTGAAAGGAAAATATTGATATGCCATATTGGTAGAGACAGAGTTGGAGAAATGATTTAGGAGCAATGAACCATTATCTATTGAAAACCCTGGTATAAGCTGAATGTGTTGCCAAACGGTGTCAGCTGCTAAGCAGAAAATGTTCCTTCCCATGTAATTGTCCTTCTTCAGTTATATTTTGAAATGAGTGTTGTAAGCCAAATTGCTACTATAGTGACAACTTTATTATCCCTAGAAAGCAGTTCTTTTACTGGAATTGATGGGCCCCATCTCCAGGCATTAGTACAGCTCTGTCAAAAAGGACCTGTGGGAAAATGAGGCGTGCAAGGAGTTCTGCCAGTTCTGCTCTAAGTGGCTTCTTTTCTCACACTGAGTTGCAGCCTTTCCATAGCTCTGCTGTTCCTCCAAAATAGAGGGGGAGCTTCTTAGTTGTATTTGTTTTACTTGTAGTAGCAAATACTACAATTTGAATATGGGATATGTTACTGTACACACAAAGTTTTACTTTGGAAATCAAGTCTTTTCTTTGATAAGTGTTTCTATAACTTATGCTCAATTGTT
The DNA here is from genome assembly GCF_003031625.1 of Empidonax traillii. Taxonomy (NCBI): domain Eukaryota; kingdom Metazoa; phylum Chordata; class Aves; order Passeriformes; family Tyrannidae; genus Empidonax; species Empidonax traillii. The sequence continues at coordinate 301,324 of NW_020955359.1, read as the reverse complement.
AGCCTACAAGGCAGCTACTGAAGTTATTGGTAGGTGATATAATTCTGTTATCAACTGTTAAAGCTCATTTTCTTTTCCGGAAAATCTTTACAGGGGGATTTCAGAATGTCTGCCACGGTTAACGTCCATGATCAGAGGAATTGGAGATCCACTGGTTGCAGTCTATGCAAGAGCATACCTTTGCAGGGTAGGCTGTCATTTCACTCTTCTGATCTGTATCAGAGATTTACTGCACCTGGAGCTGCCACTGCTTCTTGGGTCTACTGCCTTTATCTGAAGTAGTCAGCAGCCTGTCCCTTCTAACAAACAAACAAAATAAATTGCTCTTCTGTTTTAAGAATAGGGAGTCTTTCTTTCAGTGTTTATAATAAGTAAGAGTAATTTTGTGTGGTGCTGTAGGCTCTCTGCATACAGTAGGCTGTTGCAGTGTGCTGGGGTAGACACTGATTTCATCACTGCTTACAGATACTTGGAGCTGATGTAAGGATAATCATGTTTAAGCACAGCTGTAACTACCTCAGGGTAGCTGTTAGTGAACATATCTATAATAGTAAGCTAGGAAATAGTCAAAAGCATGTGATTCAATGCTCTTTGTTAGTTTGATATGTGTGACTTTGGTGTATTCCTTCAGAAGGTGCATTTTTGTCTTACAGTTGAAGGAGAGTCAAAGGTGATAGATGCCAATAAAATATTTTTCTTTCTTTTAATACAGGTTGGGATGGAAGTGGCACCACAACTCAAAGAAAGCCTGAACAAAAATTTTTTTGACTTTCTTCTAACATTTAAGCAAGTAAGCAAATAGGGGGGTTACTTGCAAAATCAGATAAATACACTCTTTAGCCAAACTGCCACATACTTTTAAAAAGTCTTTGAAGTTCTTAAATCTAGATTTAGTGGTCTGCCTGTATCCACATATAGTATGGGACATCTTATAAGTCGAAACTACTCTATTCTTCATGTTTCCAGACTTGAATAATATTTGTTCTGAGCTTGCAAGGAATGCTTCAGAATATCTGTGTATATTTGTGATACTGTCTGTTGTTGTTTCCAGTCATGTACAAACTTTGCCAAGTCTATCATATCTCCCATTAAATACCTTTGCACAGCAATGTATTTTCATTCTTTATTTCCACAGATACATGGGGATACAGTTCAGAACCAGCTGGTGGGACAGCGTGTGGAGATGCCTTTGTATTTGACCCTGTACTCTCCTGCCATAGACTGGATTTTGCAGTGTATTGCTTACCATGCTCCAGAAGTAAGTAAGCAGGGTAATGCTTAATGCTAAAGAAAGTGTTGTGGTGAAGAGTTAATTTTGCCTGTTAAAAACCCCTCAGTCAGTACTGACATGAATGTGGAAGTGAGTATAAAGAGCCCACATATGACTGTCTGATTCTGTCTTCTGTACAGGAACAATGTTTGCTTCCACAAAGCTCAAGTTTGACCACTTTGAGTTCATAGGCAGTATTCCTGTTTGTTTCTTGCTGTCCTTTAGTTTAATCTTTATTTCCTGAATTCATTAGTTTCTTCTGTCGTACAGATATAAAAAGGGTTTGAGTAAACTGTAGCTTTGGAATTGCTTAACACAAGTGAACAGACTGTTTTAATCTCAATCAGTCTGGTTTGCACTCTGGCAAAGTTCATTATCTTCACCTCTCCTGCCAGAGATAACTGACCTGGCTGGCAAATAGGGATTACTTGGAGTAATGGCATGGCTGAAGGATCACAAATGTGACTTCCATAAAATGGTAGTTTTGATTAAAATGCCACTGTACCTATTCCAGAGGGTGTGTTTTGTGTTGTACTACACCATTGTTTTCTTGTGTTGTAAATGCAGGATAAGACAGTATTACTGGAATGTATTGGAGAGTTAATTAAAACAGCTTTTAGTAGCTTCACTGCAGTAATTAAAGCTGAATTTATTTGCAAAATCTCTAATCACTAATTTTAATAAGTAATTTTTCCAGGTTCTACTTACTGAGATGATGGAGAGATGCAAAAAACTGGGGAACAAGTAAGTGTTGCACAATGTAGAAGACAGGAGTCTATAACGAGCACCCGTGAGTCCCTGTAATAAAGTTCTCTCCCTCTCTTGGAAACAGTTTGGTTTATAGTATAGCTTTCATTCTCCCAGTAGCTTACTAAATCATGATTGTGAACATCTGTTTTCCAGAGATGAATTCTCAAATATGGTAGATTAATTGTAGAGCAAAAGTTAATTGGTTTAACTTGGTTGCTGCATTCTGGCTCCTAAGCCAAAATTTAGGATTTGTAATGCGTTCTCCATCATCCGTGTCTCTGATTCAAGGTTGTGCTTCATTTTGCTGTGTTTTCTTCTCCTTTCTTTCCATCCCTTCCCCCCACCCCCCCTCCACTGGCCCATATGTGTATTTAGCAAGGGAAGCTGTAAAGCAGCTGGCAGCCTTTGGAAGATGGTAATACTTAGGCAACTGCTTTTTTCAGCATTAAAATCAGTATCCCAAACATCTCCTAGAAGTTTGTGTGCAGGCCAGTCACCTTCAGTGAGTAGTTCAGGGCTGGTCTGAAAGTTTTAGATGTACTTGCTGAGTTTTGTGAATGCAGTTGGGCCTGCTGATGGGCTACTCTGTTCCTTTTAGTGGGTAGGTGGGCTGACTTCTGTGAGAGTTTTCATCTACCTAATTTCTTCCGCTGTGCTTTGCACAGCCCAGTTCTGCAGCTGCTGAGGAACTTGGATGAGGAATGCCAGCATTCTGTGACTGAGCTAAGGAGTGTGGGGGAGAAGAATGATTTTTAAAAACATGATGTGAAGGTGGTGTTGTATCAGAGTGCATAATATAGATAAAAGTAATTCACGTGCTCTGATGGACTAATTATTTTGTATAGGTGTTTTTGTTTGTTTTGTGGAACTTATTTTAAATCAACTTTTATAATTTCTCACTGTAAAGACGGGCTAGGTGCCTCCTCTTTGTTTCTGTTTGCTCTTTGAAGGAAAAACAAAATGTTGAGTATAATGAAAGGATTTTTTAAAATAATGTTTTTGGGACGTCGTTTTTATTGGGAAGTTGAATAATCCAGTTTAGATGATCACAGTAGCTTTCTTTTAAAGTGGAGTTCTGTGGTTTTTGTCTTCTCGTGATTGTCAAAATACTACAAAGCAAGAGGCATCAGAATATAAATCTTTAAATAATCTCAGTGTGTGCCACGAGCTACATTGCAACCATCTGAGTGAAAAGTGACAGCCTGTTCTCTGTATTGCAAAACATATACCTGGTGAAGTGGAAGCACTTGTCTAACGATAAAATGCAAATTCCAGTCAAATTGAGATGGGACCACTGATGCTCAGGCAGAAACACAGAGGGTGCTGGGCTATTTTAAGTGCTCCACAGAATTTCCCTCAAGGTGAACTGCCCCCAGTTCAAACTGTCTGGTTTAGACTAGTGAAGGGCACAACGTTTTATGAGGAAGCTTCTGCCCCAACTGATGGCTGAGTAAACTGAGTGTTACAGGAATGCAGTGAGTTCACTCTTCCATTGGTGACTTTGGCCTCATAGTAACACCAATATGTGTCTGAATGATTACTCATAAATGTTGAAGTATGTCATTGCCAGTTATCATATGATCATGACTGTTTGGATTTATTTTAATCCTAACAATGCAGCTGCTAGAAATGTGGCTTTTATAATGCTTGTGTAATTTGATTAAATGAGAAAAATTTCAGTGGGGATTTGCCCTCCCTAAGTATTCTTCTGAACTGTAGTAAAAAAGAGAGAGTAAGTTTCTAAATGTGTCAGCTATGCCTGGTTTGCTTGATCTTTCTATTAAATTGATGCTGAAATACTGGCTTCAAAAACACCTGTGTGGAACAAGCATTCTACAGGCTGGCTTTGTGTTTTCTTGTTTTGTTTATGCACCACTAATCTTCACCCATGCAAGCCTGATTTATAAGGAATTTTCCTTCCTTATCCCCTTTCTTTTAAATTTACAATAGATGCAGGACAGTTGTTAATCTAAGAAGTTCAGATTAATGTAAATGCAGGGACAGCCAAGTTTGAGTTGATGTTGAGCTGTATTGATCTGAGCTGTGTTCGTTGCAGTGCTTTGCTGTTGAATTCGGTAATGTCGGCGTTCAGAGCAGAGTTTATCGCTGCCAGGTCAATGGACTTCATTGCCATGATTAAAGAGTGTGATGAGTCTGGATTCCCAAAGGTAAAATTTTGTATGTAATTTGTAACAAATCCTTTTTTTTTTTTTGTCTGACAAGAGTTCTCTGTGCTCTAGTTGCCTACATAACTTGCACGTCACTTGATGAAAGGGGGTTTGATCTCAAAATCTTTCTGCACAGTGTACCTGCTGGAGCAGTGTTGGGTCCTGCATCTTCTGCTTTTAATTTAAAATTTCTCATTGACTTCCAGCATCTCCTCTTTCGGTCCTTGGGATTAAACTTGGCATTGGCTGATCCTCCTGAAAACGATCGCCTTCAAATATTAAATGAAGCCTGGAAGGTTATAACAAAGCTGAAGAACCCACAGGTGAGTTCTTGTCCGTTCTGTTTCACTCCTGATTCTGGGTTTAGGGCAAAATTGTAGTTGGTTGTTCAATAAGCATATGCTTAGCATGGCATTGTTTAGCTTTTTCAGATACACACAGTTGCAAAAAAATGGGATGACTGGTAACATCTTTATATGATCCCTGCTTTTCTTAGCTCTACTAAAGCACAGCTGAATCCTACATAACGTAATTCTGCATAAGAACTTTTGAGTTCTGCACCTTTAGGTCTGCATGAATCATACCTCAGGACTAATTATTTTAGGGATAATTTTTGCAAGTATATTTCTTGTAGCCTCCTGTAAATATTGGTAATCATAAGACACATGTATTTCTAGGATTATATCAACTGTGCTGAAGTGTGGGTGGAGTATACATGCAGACATTTTACAGTAAGTGAAGATTACTTTGTTTCCTTTGAAGTTTTTCTGGTACAAAGTAAGTGGCTGTGTTAGCAGTTTGGTATTGAGAGAAGCTTTGACTATTCCATAGAAGTGTGGAGGATTTCAGTAGTGAATGAAAAGATGTGTTTCCTTTCATGTAAGATTTAATAAGGACAAAAGATGCAGCTTTGTAGCTTCACCACTCCGCAGCACTGCATATTTCTTATCCTTTTGTTTTAATGGCAGATGGACCAATTTAAGTAAGGATTTACTGGAGCTATGGCTAAAGTTCCTGGCTTAACTCGAGCTCTGTAAAAAGCTGATTCTTTTCCAAATGGAAATAAATTATCCACCTCAACTGGTGTTCAGTGACTTGATTTATGTGCTGATTCGTTACTGTATTTTGTGACCTTGTTTTATGCTACACAGAAGCGAGAGGTCAATACAGTTTTGGCTGATGTTATCAAACACATGACTCCTGATCGAGCATTTGAAGATGCTTACCCACAGGTAAAGGATTTATTTTGCCAATTCTCTAAAAATGTGATGTGCATTTTCTGAAATGAAATTAATTTATAAACATTACTGATGAATCTTACGACAAAATAATTATTTTTAAACGCTGGCTGTAATTTGGGAAGCCCTTTGGGACACTGTAATGCTGTGATTTATTCCTCCTTTTTTCCCCTGCACATCAGTTTTTTGGTTCTGAGAAATGCTAAATCTGAATGATTCATGTATTTACAAGTAGCAGTAGTTAACTCCTACATCAGCAGTGGTGTTTGCTGAAGGAAATTAGCAGTCGTGGTGGGCTGTTTAAACAGAAGTAAACCATAAAATAATCCATCTTTGCTTGGCATTGTTAAGGCTTCAGTGAACAATTGTGTGCAGTTCTTGAGACCAAATGCCACATGAGATATGGATTAGTTGGAGGAGGTTTTTCTGCTTACTTGGAGGGTAGATAAAGTGCCTGCAAAAGAAGATTTAACAAACTGACTTGGGTTTTTGTTGTTTATTTATTTGGTTGGAGTTTTTAGTGCAGAGAGCTGGAGGACATGCAGACTCTAAATTGAAAAAAATCTGTCTAACTATGAAAAGTAAAGAAGAAATAAAGCCTGGACAGGCTGGTCAGCCTCTGTTCATGTGGGTTCTGAAGGGCATGTTGGAAAAGTGTTTAGGAACAGCATAGCTGTAGTTTATCTTGCTTTGTGGAAAGAAATTAGATTGATGAATGCTGGAAGTGTCTTTCAAAACAATTTTTCTATGAGTAACTAGAGAAGAATAGTCTGTGGTATGGATAGTCTTAATAACTTGTGTTATAATAATTTTCCTTTCTTCTTTTTTTTTTTTTCTTATAGCTGCAGTCAATTATTCAGAAAGTTATTACCTATATCCATGACTTCTCTCTGCTTTTTTCAGTGGTAAGTAAAACTCTGTTTAATAAATTTTTAAGAAAAACTATTTTGCTCTATTTCTGTAAGAGAAATTACCTGAGTGGGATATTTAGATTGTTACAAGCTCACAGAATGGGACGATTTTTTATCAAATAGGTAAATGCAGAAATATTTTGGGAGCTTTCTGCTGCTTGTACTTAAATATTCATTATTCCAATTCCAATTTTTGATCATTTTTCAGTAGGCTGTTGGGTTCTCTGAGTTTCTTTGTTTCTATGGCATAAATATTTATTGGTTTAGTGTGTTGTTTGGTAACATACCTAATTTTACTTGTTTATGTGTTTGTACTTTCAGGAGAAGTTCTTGCCATTTCTGGATATGTTCCAGAAGGAAAGTGTGAGAGTGGAGGTTTGCAAGTGCATTATGGAGTCTTTTATTAAGTAAGTGGAGACTGTTGAGGTGAAATGCACTCTGAGGGTCTGAGAAATTTATTGAAAGATGGCATGGGAAGAGTCAGTATATAAGAGTCAGGCCATTTAGCTGGTGAAGATGTTCCAGGCTGTGGGAAAGAAAAGAAAAAATTGTCAGTTTTGTTAATCTTCTGGTGGACTGTTTGTTCACAAAGGAAGCTGAATTTGGAGTGATTATATTGATGGTGACTTGCTGTGGGTTAACAGAATAGTTGTTCTCTGAGCTATTTTTTTAATCCGTGTTGCCTTTGTTGGTTTATGAAATTTATTTCACATTCCGGTTGCTTTGACAGCACAGAGCTGTTGCCTCGGTGTAGCGGAGTATTGCCACAGTTGAAAATGAACTTAAAACATGAAAATATCTTCCAATATTGTAAAAGTCAGACAGCCCATCTCAAATAATTAACAGGTTCCTTGAAACATTTTATTCATTTTCACCTTCCCTTCAGGTATTTGTATTCACTGCTGAGCCCCCTGAGCCTTCTGTCCCTTGGCCTTTGCTCATATGAGAGATTCTGTGACCCCTTAATCATCTTAGTGGAGCTGCACTGCACGTGTGCCTCTGTACCTAAACGTGACATTTATCCTTCCTGGCTGCCCCTGAGTAGCTGAGAAATTACATTACATCTTGGTAGATTGAGGATTGCTTTGTTTTGATGTTCTTAGATTGCCCCAATGTATCACGTCTGGCTTGCTGTGTCCCATAGGGAGTCAGATTCTGTGGCTTGGCAGTACAGCTTTGTGTATTGAGATAATATTTCTTGACTGGCATTTGCTGGAATTTTACATCTATTAACCATGTGATCTTTGGAGTTCTGTTGGTTCACCAGTGAATATAAAACTTGTGTAAGTGTCACACAGTGCTGGTGACGGGAATTATGCATTAAATCAATGTTATTCTAGTAATTGTTTTTCATTTTGACAGAGCAGGATTTTTCATCACTTTTTCTAAAACACTTTCTAGGCATCAGCAGGAATCGACAAAGGACCCTGTTATACTCAATGCTCTCCTGCACATCTGTAAGACGATGCATGATTCTGTGAAGTAAGATTAACTTACGCTAATAACTATCCTTTATGCAAAGTTTGGCTGCCTGGTGTTTGTACCTTCATGTTTCTGAGGCTGTTTGTTTCAGGGTGGATGAAGACATGAATCCAATTAGTGGTGAGGGAAGAGCTGTGCAGTGAAGTGGCAGCAAGTACCATTTGCTCTTTAATTGCTGCTCTATTTTAAATACTAAAGCAGAATTTTAAAATGGAAAGTAGCAACGGCTTTGTAGAGTTTTCTGGTGAAGCAGAGACAGTACACAGTCCAATCTTAAAAATATTTTGTGAGTGAAACCAATGTGATCTTTGAGCTATTGTGAATAATAAGCTATTTGTGAGATTCAAGTGAACACGTAGCTCCTAAAGCACAGATTGCCGTACTCAATTAAAGCTTTTTTGGGGCCACTATTTTCAGCCATTACAAAGGGGTGTGAAATCTTTAAAAGAATGTCTGAAAGACCTCTAGGAACTTCAGCAGGGGAAACCAGAACCAAGAAGAAGTTCTTGAACCATCTGTATCTGTTCCCCTAAATCCTTCTCTTCTCTTTTCCCCTTGACTTTGAGAGCTGAGGTTGTCAGATCCTGGGTGCCCTGTTGCACTGTTGCTGTTTCAGTAGCCATTGTGCAGTGTGGAAGATGTTGTGGTTTGTATGTATCTTGCAAAAATCACACCAAAATCTTTGTCTGATTGAAAATAGAGCCAGAATCACAATGCTCTCCAGAGCACAAATATCCTCTTTTTTCCTCTTGAATTGGAAGGGCACAATTTCTTTTGGCACCCTGAGCCCAAAGCCTCTTAGTGTGGCAGATGCTGCAAAGGAACTTACAACTTTCTCAGCCTTGATAGGCCAGGAATGCAAGATTTACTGCCAATAAAGAAGTCAGATTTGGCATGAAATTCCAATTTATATCAGCTAGAGTGCTTTATTTTGGGTCAGAGCACCTTATTTGGCTGTATGTTACACTAAAAGCCACTTCAGCCTTTAAATGGAACAATGTACTGTACCTAAACCAGCTTATTAAGCAAAGAAATAAAGCAGTTTATGGCAATCCCTATTTGGTGCTGCCTCTGACATTTTGCCAAAACAATTTGATAGTTTACTGGGATTTTTAAAATCCCTTAAACCAGCAGTTCCTTTAGCTGAGATAAGACGGTGTACATAATTACCTTGGTTCTGTTGCTAAATCACCATAAATTCCAGTTTTCTTTAAGTAACTGCTGCATCTATTTTTGCATCCTGGTTCAGGAAACTCCCAGCCCGTTGTGTGGGGCTCACTGACCCCCATAACAGCTGTTGGAGGGTGACAGCCCTTACACTGCTGAGGTCTGATTCAGAATTGAACTGGAAACCTCTGACTGAGCTGGAGATCTCATTACAGCCCTTCTGAGCCTTTCAGAGCCCATCAGTTGACTCTTTTGACTGGCAAGGCACTAATGAGCTAATCATGCTGAGGTTTTTCTTTCCTCCTTATTGAATTTGTATAATAAAACTATTGTTCTCGTCCCATCTGGTGTCTGAGTCGGAAATTGGTAACTGATACACCAAAGGTCAGAGCTGGAGCCACGTGTATAACAGTAAGAGGATTAAATTGTATTAGTTAATTGTAATTGAACTTTTTATTCATCCATTTTCAGTGAAACAGGTTTGATTTACTGGATTTTAATGTGATGTAAATTTGTTTCAAATCAGATTTGGGACTCTTGCTACAGAATAGGTATCTGTGATAATCTTGAAAAGAAATTCCTTTTTACATATCACTTTAGTTCAGTTCTTACAAAAACATCAAAAAAGCAGCACTGTAAGAAGGTGATGTTAATTATCTTTTAAATTCCAAGGCAAAGTTAGTTAGAATAAAAAACCCTAAACAAAACAAAACAAATCCCAAACCAAACAATGAACTGATTTTTTTTCTAAAATAAATACACTTTACATATGCTATTTAAAGTTTATTTTAAAAAGTTTACCACATAAATAGGGCAACTTTCTTCTAAGAATAGATTTACTAGTTTCTTTAGGCTTTTGGAGTCAGTTCCTACTCAAGTTCTCATGTTGCAACACGAGAGTGAAGCCATTTGTTCGCTGCAGTAAAGAACTTAGCTGCCTTCTCCTCAGGCCCAAATCTGAGTTTTTGTAGATCTAAAGACACTGTTAGCAATTTTACCTTTTTGTTTTTGAAATCTGGAATTTAGTGCATGGTTGATTTGGTGATATTGATATTAAAATTAGTTTGATACATAACATTATATAAAATATTACGTATAATTTGAACCTTTAATAAGTAATATTCTAAAATTTACCATACAGATTTTCTCTTCTAGTGCACTGACACTTGAGGATGAGAAACGAATGTTGGCAGCTCTGATAAATGGATTCATAAAAATGGTGAGTGACAATTGTGTGCGACTGTGGGGTTTACCTTAGAGTTTGGATTTTCCTGAGGTCCCCATGAGGAACAGATGCCTGTATGGTTGAATAAGAGCCCATGTGTCTCATGCAACAGCAAAGTTTAAAGTGCACATGTTGTTTATTAAACCATATTTTCTGCTATTTTTTTTAAATCTCCTGTAAAACGTAGTAAGTATTTAAAAGTAAAACAGCAATTGAAATCTTGTCTATTATAGCATCAGAGAGGTGTCTGGTTTATGTGAATGAAGTTCCACTACCCAGCTTTAAGAAACACAAAATAAATATGACTTGTGTGTTACTCTTGTCTCTGTTTATCTTAATTTACAAGCAATTCAATAATTTAATAATTTACAAATAAGATAATTTGTATCATTAAATTAATAGTCCCACCAGAACTCCAAGTGTTTTGTCTTGAAAATAATTTTTAACTCTTATCCCAGTAAAATCTTTTGTGGGTCTCTGGTTTTGAGATGTCAGGTTGTTTTAGGGAGACTTCCTCAGGCTTTTTTTATTCTCTGTGTACTCAGTGCTTGTTTTTTCTTCCACATCCTACTGACAGGCTCTGTTTCTACTTGTCCTCTTTGCTCTTTGTTGCAATTCTATCAGTTTGTTCTAGATGGTTGTTTTCCCTTCAGCTATAATGATTTGCTAATTAATATGCTTTAATAGTTTTGCTTTATTAAGCTTTTTATGCAGTATAATATTGTATAATTTCCTTTAGGAGGATTTCTCACATTGAATAAAATTTGATGTGGTTTGATAGCCTTGGTTTAGGAGGGGGAAAAATCCCATAGCAGCAAAATGACTAGTTATGAATTTTAAACCAGCACACATTAAGATATGGAGGGAAAAGCACTTGTAGAAGTTATCCCTACAGTCAGTCTTTTTGTGGAAAAATTTGTATTTCTAGAGGAGTTTTCTTGAGACTCGGACTCAAGAATCAGCAGTTGTACAAACAGAGGAGAGGCAAAGACAGTTGTCTGTAATGTGAGAAGCAATCCTTTGTTTTCTGGTGCAGTTTCTTTGATCTTTCGCTGTATGAATTAAATGTAAATTTTATTCTAATTTTGTAAAAAAAAATCCTTTGCATATGACTTGAGAAATAATAAATAATGCAACCTTTACTTCTATTAGAAAAGAATTCCACTAGAATATATAAACACAGACTGCCTGGAGACTCTTTCTCATGGAAGGCTTTTAATTGACAGCTGAGACACTGCAGCTGACAGCACTTGGAGTTTTTTTAAACTAGAGGTTGAAAGTTGGGTGTTCTCACACAAGGGTTGTTTTCTGACTTCTTTCCTGACGAAATACAGGGTTGCAGGCTTTTGCCATACTATATAAGCAGGTATTTATTAACCAAACCCGAGGAAAACCTGCTTTTCTCTCTGGTTTATCTAGTTAGGAAAAATGCTGTTTTCTCTTGGAAGCCCTTTATCAAGTAGAAATTAGAGGAATCTGAATACAGATCCATGGATCTATTTATGTTTTTGTTTGTTGGTTTTTGTTTGTTTGTTTGCTTTGTTTTGTTTTGTTTTGCCTTTTAAGTATCAAAATGAGGTCTTTGTCCCTTTTCCATAAAGAGTCAAGAGTTCTGCTGGTTTTGAGAACAATTCACAAACCTAGGATTTAAATTTTGTTTTCTCGATAAATACTTGATCTGTAAAGTAGAACATCATGAGGAGTACAGACAGGAAAACCACTAGTAAATCTTTCAAGTGACCCTGAGGGTTAAGTATTGCAGAAAGTTAAAATGACAGAGATTATCCAGGTGCTATTTTGTTGTTACTGGTGGGTTTTTTTCCTAACAATATATGCGGATTTTGACTTTTGAATATCTGCGGTTAATCTGCACACACAGTTTTATATATCTTAATGGCCTACAGTGGTAAAATCTGGGAGTTTTTTTGTCTTTTATAGGTTTCATTTGGCCGTGACTTTGAACAACAGCTGAGTTTCTATGTTGAAGCCAGGTCAATGTTTTGCAATCTGGAGCCTGTTCTAGTCCAGCTGATTCATGTAAGCCACAGTTTATCTACATTTCCTTAATAAGTAAGGATATATTTGCAGTTCTACCATTCCCTGCTCAAATTATATGGCAAAATAAGTCTGAAGTATTTTTATCAGGTGTTTATAAAGTTAACTTTGATCTTATCTATGATTTTATCACTCTAAACACTCTGAAGTTCTTGCTTGATAGGCACACGTGGTGTCATTGCAACAAAGAAACAGGCCATCCTACAAGAGATGTCATGTCTAATAAAATAAATGGCCCTTTTGTGCATTCAGAATTTGGGTTCTCTCTTCTATAATCCTCCATCTAGGAGAGATTAGACTGTGTCTGCCTGCAGATTCAGGCACAGTCCTGCTATGATTGGGAAGGTTAATCCCTTTTCTGCATTGTGTCATAGGTGAGCATTAGTTCCTTTGCAACATTGTATCTTCTCTTAAATACTTATAGTGTTTTGGTTTTTTAATCAGTGTGTTAGCTAGAAATCACTATTGTTATTCTAGGAAAGAGGTGACAGCACTGTAGCTGGGAAGCAAAGGATGGGCTAAAGGCTTGAATAAATCAATAACCTTCACAAAACAAGTCATATTTGCTTTAAGGAACAGTCACTAAAATTCTCCCAGTAAAAACTAAATAGTCCAGTGAGGGCACACTGTATCAGGGTTCCTCTTGACTCTTGCTGTTCTCTAAATGCATGCAGTAAAACATGCAGTTTGTTATTTGCCCTTGGGGCTGTGTATTTTATTTCATGGTTTTCTTTTGGTTTTCATGTGTAGTCTGTGAACCAACTAGCAATGGAAACAAGAAAGGTGATGAAAGGAAATCATTCCAGAAAGACTGCTGCATTTGTCAGGGTAGGTCTGACTAATAAACTTTGAGCCTGCTTTCTTTGCAGAGAATACTATTTGCTGCCACCGAAGTTTATAATTTTTGAAAAACTAGTTTGTTACTATTTTTTGACACTGTAGTCTCATTTTCTCTTGTTACCATCTGTCTTTCCTCTCTAAAGCCAAATGCTGCTGTTTAAGAAAAAAAAAAAACACAAACACGGCTTTGTGCTGAAAAAGAGCAGCAAGATTTGATTCCCTCTCCAAAGGAAGGGTCATGGGAGAGTTGTTTGTGTGAATTCTAGAAAGCTCAGCTTTTCCATTTATATTTAAAATAAAATACCAAATTTCTATGTACCTCAATCACAGAGAGAATGGAAGATGGGGTAAAATATATTCAAACTTCTGTCTTGTGATATCAGAGCTGAAATGCTGAAATCAGTATTTGAATTTCAAATAAGGGGCTCCTTTCGGCTTTAGTGCCTCTGAGTCTGTATAGATATGGTTAGATGTGCTCTGAACTGTGCACAGGCTGTGCCAAATGCTTGTGTTCATTTCTTCTGATCTGAAATGTGGCGACCAGGGTGTCTCCATCTCCATGTGTTGGGAAGCTCCTTTGCATGTGCTGCTATTAATGAGTGGACTTTTGTTCAGGGCACCTGTGATCTACAGATTTTGATTCCTAATTGTGTATAAAATCAGTAAGGACTGCTATGATTCTGAGGTAGGAATTTTATTCAGTTTAATTTTTTTAATTTGCTTTAGGCTTGTGTTGCCTTCTGCTTCATCACAATTCCATCTCTGAGCAGTATCTTCACACGTCTTAATCTGTACCTACACTCTGGACAGGTTGCTCTGGCAAATCAGTGCCTTTCACAAGGTAAGGCAGGAATTTGTCTGTTTAAAGGATCTCTTATTTCAGAAATATTTCTAGCTGTAAATTATAACCTGGTTGAAATCATAAATCATATGTATATTTCCGATGGAATTAACATACAGCCCCGTTTCAGGCACTGTTAGAGTAAAGCCTTGTCATATTGAAGCAGCTCTTCAATTCTAACACAAATCCTGTGATCTCAATAACCAAGACAGCTGACCATAGTTAAGATAGTCCTGGCTATGAGGTAAGTTGTCCTAAATTACTTAGGAATTATGGAAAGCATGGAATGTTTTTCTCCTGCATAATTATGCAAGCACTCTAATCACAAATTATGTGCTTTATTATAACTGTGGAAGAAGAAACTAGTTCATCTGTGTAGTAGTTCACAGGCTGACAAAATCCTGCAAGGAGCTGGAAAAGAATTAAAAGGTAAGTCAGGAACAGCAGAAACTTGGTATTGAAGCAGATGTATGATAAATGCTTAGCCAAGAAAATGTGCCACTACAGCAGAGTGAAACAATGGAGTGATATCAGATCATATGAAGGTTGAAAAATATGTTTTCTTTTTTTTTTTTTTTTAATCTGAATTAGTGATTGAACCAGGGCCTTAGCACAGTTTTCAGCCATTCTGTTAGCTCAATGTTAAGTAATTGGAAATTCTGACAAAATGCAATTTGTGGAAAAAAATGAGAGCTATTCTGGCACCAGAATGAGCATTAAGTCTGTATTGCCGTTTAATATGATCTTGTTCCTGTTCATGTCACAAAGGGAAGACAGTTACCTATTCCAAAAGTCTCCTCATACTTTTAACTGCTTGCAGTATTTTTCTTTTCCTTTTTAAAATTATGTCGTTCTACTTTGCTTTGCAATTTTTAATTTTGACTTTAAATGTCTGCTCTCTGATGGTAAATGCTTTTCCTTTACATGTTTTCAGTGGAGCTGTGAGAGTAATAAATTGGATTACTTTGCAACATCTTTTGTTGTGGCTCCTATTAATTCTCTGTGCTTCTTCACGAGAGCTTGTTTTCCAAGCTCTGCATTTACCAGCAAGTTCCAGCTGCACAAACAAGCTGACTTAGGATGCTGATTAAGACTTTTTAGTGCAGGGTGACTGTTGTATTTCTTTGTTTTGAATCTGATGTTGCCCGTATAGCAAAGCAGAGGGATTTAGACTAAAGCTGGCTGTTGTGTCCAAGTATATTGTGCCAATAAAAGATCTGCAAAGTCCGTTGTTGTGCAATGAGTATTGTGCAGTTTCTTTGTAGATAACAGAGTTAAAAAAATTGGACTCGCTTTTTCTTCCCATGGCATTAGTTTAATTGACCAGTTTACCTTTTCCTGTGTATCAGTTTCTGTTATTGTTGCTGTGTTGCAGTGCTTCTCCTGTTGGAAGCAAATACAAAGCAATTTTTCTGTAATATTTGGTCTTCGAGGATTATGCCCTGCCCATGTTGGGGCCCACGCTGTTATTTAATAATCTTTCAGTTTCTAGACTGCTTTTTCACTACTTTTGCCATCCAAGTCTTCTCTGAGTGAGACTCCTGGGCCCCAGCAATTGTCCAGATTTTTCAATGTGAGAGTTTATAAACATGCACAACTGTTTATCATGTGAACACAATGCACTCACCGAACAATTACAGGATCCCCATCCTGAAATCTTTTAAGGTAGCAGGTATATGCAAAGTATTATGAACTCAGTCCCTAAACTGCATGTTTATTAACCACACTTTCCTGAATTTTAGACCCGCAAGCTAGAGAGAGAGGAGCATTTGGTTCTCCTCCAATTTTATTAAAATGAAACGTGCAGAACTCTGGTGTTCAGTAACTCACTTCATTTACCAAGGTTTTATTGTTACTCACTTTTTTTCCTTGCTTGGAAAAGCTATTTTGTGTGTAATTTGTATTCAGAGACATGTCACTTGCATGAGTAATTTAGCATGTGTTAACCAGTTAGGCACTGTCTTGGGACGTTTCTTGTGAACTGTCTTTCCATATGTTGATGCACGGAAGTCAGAGAATGTGTCCTTCAAAGTTACTTCTCACACATACTTAATCTGTGTCCTAACTGAATGGGTAAGAAGAGGTAAGAACTGATTAATTCATAACAGCAGATTTCAATCAGTTTACTGAGTTAACTGATGCCAGTTAGACACCGATCTACTAAAACCAGTGCAGCATGAAGGGAAGATTTAAGAGTGTGCAATTAATGCTACCATTAGGCCAGGAAGTGAAACTGTGCTTTGTCTGTAACCCTTATTTCATGCTGATTTGAATCAGCTTCATTGGTTTAAAATTGTGAAGAGAAATAAAACTGAAAGGTAATGCACCTGATGTGGTAGCTCAGTCAGCAGTGGAGGGGGGTGTGCAGTTTGTCTTTAAAGATTCCAGCTGTTGTTTTTAACAACTTAAATTCTTGGGTTTTTCTTAAGTTTCTATGGGGGAGTCTAGCTATTTCAGTCAGTTGAGTTTTCACTTAAACACATAACAAAATTGAGTTCCACAACCTCTGTAGGCAATAGGAAGATTTCTCTAAATTGCCAATGTATCTAACTTGAAAAAGGAGCAGAATTACATGTTGAGGTAGATAAGGGAAATTTTAAAAATTGCTTTTTTTATAAAGAGGATGTGCAGATTATAACAATAAATAAAGTTTATGAGTCTGAGGATTTCACTGATAGACTACCAACAACTGGAGAGCCACGGCTAATCTGTTTATAACTGGAGGAGTTTGGTTTTGCCTTATTCCCAGTCCCAAGGGGCAGCAGTAGTAGGCCATCAGTCCTAGTGTCTTGCTATTCCCATTTCCTCTATCAAATCAGAGCCTTGCCTGCTGGGATTTGCCACACAAATCAAGTGTTTGAACTCACCCAAATACTTCAGTATTAGAAATTTGTAATCGTAATCTTTCTTGGACTAGATTTTCTTTAATACAATGAAATTGGGTCAGAAATGTGAATTTATAGGCTCATGAAATTCCAATATTAATACACTGATGGATGTCTGTCTGGGCATGCTGTTCAGTATGTATTGAACATGACT
Organism: Empidonax traillii; assembly: GCF_003031625.1. NCBI lineage: Eukaryota > Metazoa > Chordata > Aves > Passeriformes > Tyrannidae > Empidonax > Empidonax traillii. The sequence goes on along the minus strand of NW_020955359.1, from coordinate 284,338 downwards.
ATTGTCTCTTTTGTCTCCAGCTTCCAAGAGCTGCTTTAAATAAAATGAATCTGTAATTATGTTTAAAATGTTTTAGGTGATTTTGTCCTGGATGCATAGTTAGTGCCTCTGGAGAGCCTATGAAGAGCTTGCCTTCAAAAGGGAGGTTTTACAGAGATGGGATTAAATTTTTTTAACTGAGCCACTGAACTCTGCGTGCTGAGAGGAATAAATTCTCAAATTCTTCTCAGTCATGCTTCCTGCCATGGGGAGTGCTGAGACTAAATTGAGATTAAATACATGCTCCGTTGTTTCACTCCTCTGGATTTCTGAGATAGGTCTTATTTTAATGGCACATATTTCCTCCCTGTGGAAATGCTACTTTTGTCTGTCAGAGAACAAACAGCATGAGTTTTTAATTGTTTGCCACAGGTGGGTGGAGATGACGTAATTTTCTGGTAATGTGTGTTAAACGGCAGTTTTGTTTTAAAGGCTGTGAAATCTTTGCCTCACTTCAGAAGTAACATGCTGAGTGAATAATTCAGCTGATTCTGTGTGACTAATTTCACTGGGATACTGTCAAACATAAAACTATAAAAATGGAGTCTGTTCCTCAGACCAGATGATGCAGACCTTTTTGTTTGGCAAATGCAGATTTTAATTCTGAAGCATACAGTGCTTAATGTACCTCTAGGCGTTTGTTCTGTTGCCCAATTGTAGCTGAAACACAATTTCACCTAGAAGATTGCAAAAGTAATTTATTTTCTGCTGCAGAAATTGTTACTTTTCCATGAGTGTTCTCTAAATATGACATGCTTCAGCCAAACTCTGGAGAAAGTATGGTATGGAAAATCTAATAAGTAATTTTAAATCATGATCTATTAATGTTTGAGAGTATTTTCTCAGTAGCATTAGATAACAATTTTTAGTGTTTCTTCCTAATCTCCTTAAATCTTCATAGATCTGAAGACTATAAATAGCGAGAATTTGAGGGAAACAATTTAGAGAAATAAGAACCTGAAGAGATTTTTCTGATTACAGATTTCGGGACTTGGCTCTTGCTTCTCTGGTGAGATGAGTATATGCTGTCTCTGTTATCTTTTTTAAATAGTTTTCCTTGAAGGTAACAAAGGAAGTTGAGAAAAAATGATGAGATAATGTTTTCCTTACTAGTAATTACTAGTAATGCTTAATGTTGCTTTATTTGAAAAGAGCTGTGACTTGTGCTGTTACCTGGGATTTCCATAGCTGGAGACTTCTCATTCCCTGAGCTTTGTGTTGTTCCTCTTTATCCCAGCCAATAGCTTTTCCATATGATGTGAGAGGGATGACATCTCTGTCTCTGTAAGCTTTTTAGACTAGTGTTTTGTATCAAATTGTCAGTTCTTCAAGTCTGTCTAGCCCATGACCTGTTTTTGAAAATGTCTAGTAGCATCTACTAAGGGAAACCTACAGGAAACACTAATGTATAGTGATGCTTTTTTGCTTTCAGCTGCAGGTGATCTAAATACATCCTTCAACAAAGCTTGTGTATGGACCTTGGTACTTAACAAAATTAATGGACCAATCCTTAGGAATTTAATTTTTTAATAAATTTCTACTTTTTGGCCTTTGTAACTTCATGTGACATTGAGTTCCACAGCCACCTGTAAGCTGAATGTCTCAGAGCTTGCAGCTGATCTGGAAGTGATACTGAGCAAAATTTAGTTGTTCCCAACTCATTTTCTTGCTGTCTGTGAGATGATGGAGTTGGTAAGTTCTAAAGAATTTGTTGTTAGTATAGTCTTTTCTAACAAGGAAACAGTTCCCTGCCTTAGCACCTTTTTAATCTTTTTTTCCTTTTGGAAATGGGAAGATCAGGACTGGATTCCAGGTAAAAATGCGCAACAGCTCTATGAATGATACGACACCTCAGTTTTCCATTACTCTCCTAATGATTCTTATAATTGCCTTGCCTTTTCGACAGCTGTTTAGGATGCAGTTTTCAGGAAACCATCTATAATGATTCCAAAATCTTTCATGAGTGTAAATAGCCTATTTAGAGCTTATCTTTCTACGCTTATAGCAAAGGCTTCTTCTTTCCCCACATGCCTTACTAATATTAGAGTTCATCTGCTACTTTATTGCTCAGAATCATGAGATCCATCTGTGATGCTTTGCATTCACGTTCCAGGCTAGTCTGCAAACATTGTCACCTCCCAGCTCGTCATAAGGACATGTCTCTGCAAAACCTTGAGGAACGGAGTAGTCCTTTTGCTCCACTGTGAAAACTTTTCATTCCCACTCCTTTCCCCACCCACCCCATCCTTCATTGTTATGTATCCTCATGAGGACTTTCCTCATCTTTTGTCAGCTTTGTTGTTCAAGGAGCCTTTTCTATAAGAAACACTTCAATATTTTTTAAAATCCAGGTAATTGGATTGACTGAGTTACTTTTAAACATAAACTTGCTGGTTCTTTGGAAAACTTGAGAAACTTCCAAGGACTGATTTCTCTCTGCAAAACCCATATTGACTCTTCAGCCTTGTATCATGTTTTTCCATATGCCTGTTCATTTGATTTTTTTTTTCACCTCATAATAACCAGGAGAAACCTAGTATTTACCTATAGCATTTATTATTTCAAAATTTCCACTATTTCTAGTGGAGCTTTCTTTAGAGACTGCTGCTGATGCTTTACGTTACAGTCTTTAGGGATTACATAGAATGCAGAGGTAGGCTGAAATTTTTGGTGTTTTTTTGTGATGGTGTGTGTTGCATTTACTGACTACAACTTAAGAATAAAATATCTTGTGTCCAGTGTCCTGGCTCATCCTGTGTCATCTCCCTGTACACATCTTCCCTTCCACTTAAACCTCTGTGTGCCATTGGAACTACTAAGATAACAATCTCTACTTGAGCTATGCCTAAAACTGGCTCTAGCAAGCTTCATCCACATTTATCTTTTTTATATTTACCTTTTTATCTGCAGCTAATTCATAATATGAATTAACATAGCACATTCCAGTTCACCAAGCAGCAGGGCATTCATTTTCTGGCATCAACTTTGTTACTTCAAATAATTCTTTGTAGTTTCTGGATTGGGAGTGATGTGCAGATAATTTTAAGATGGAGGCTAATGTTCAGTGCTTAAAGGGAAATCCACATTTCAGTAATGTGGCAGAACTCTCACAGTGACCTCAGTAATGTGAGGAGAAGGTGTTTCATATGTTTGCAACGCTTGGTTGTCAAAAGAGTAATGGATTAATTCATTTAGCAGGAAAAACTAAGGCAATAAAACCCCCACAATTGCTTCCAGTTAATTTTTTTGCACCAGAGTACAAGGCTTCATTGAATTACCAGCATCTGTCAGACATGGAAGCAAAATCTTCAGAGTATTAAATTAGGTTTGACAGTGTTTAAGACAGGACAGTGGTGTGGAATGCAGAAGGCTGTGTATGGTCCCTGGTTTTGTCCTTTGGGTGGACTCAGCCTGGTGTAATTGTACCCAGGACTAAAAATAGTTTAGGTAGGTATGTCAAGCTCGCTCCCTTTTGCTCTTTGAAGGTGGACTTAAGGAGCTTAATTGTTTTCCCGTCTCTAATGGCTTTGTTCCTCCTTGACTTTTTGCCTGCCTGAAATCTTAAATTTGTCCAGTTTAATTGGCTATCACAGATGCAGCAAATACAATGCAAGCTGAATTTTTATTTCTAAAAAGTTTGCGTAATAGAAATATATGGAGGTACATAAAGTTGTGTGTAGATGTAATGAAACGCGTGTGTGCGCACGTGCCATCACGAATACTGTCAATAGCAAAATATTCAACACCAATTTCACTTGCTTTTCCTTCTGTAGGAGGGTATTCCTGGAAGTGCTGACTTGGTTATCCAAGACTGTTAGTTTTTGTAGCCTGAAGGTCAGCATGTATGCTTGGGGGAAAGATTTATAGGATTATGGTCAACCCAAATGAAGGAGCTGCTGTGGAAGGATAAACGTAGCGAAGCATGAAGTGTGTGATGTTCGGAGCACTGCCCGAGATATTAACAGCAGGCTGGGGAGGCTTCATCAGGATGATTTGCTGTAGTGCACAGCCTGCTCTCCCCTTATCCACTTCAACAGGGGGTCACTTTACAAGCAGTGTCGTACTTTAGGCAGATAAGAAAACAGCATCTTTTGTCAGAATAAGCCTTTTTTTTTTTTTTTTTTTAAATCAAGAACGTAACATCATTGTGGTTTTTGATGCTTTTTAAGTGGTTCCTTATACCTTTTGGGAGCCAGGAAAAGCAGTGTAGGGTTTTGTTTTAAAACAGTTCTGCAGTAATAGCTTTAAAAATTGACTTTTAAAGATACAGAGAAATCACCATTCCATAATGTCATAATTAAGGTGGTTCAGAATTAAACACTGATGCTCATTTCATGCTTCTTAAGAAAATAGCATGTCTGTGACAACCTATTTAGTGAACTTTCTCTTCAAACTCAGAGCATGTGATGAGTACTGACACCTTCCTGCATGTGAATAGGGTGGTAGTGTTTGGAGGACAAGTAGCTTTCTGCAGTCTGTAATAAAAACCTTTCCATGAATATGCATTTATTTTTGCTTCTTATGAAGCACATATATCTTGGATAAACGTGCTTTTAGTGTTCCAGCATAAAACCATTTCGTGGTTAGCACAGATTGGCAGGACTCACTGCAAAATGAACGTATTTTCCTTTGCCAGGACTGCTGGATGTACCAAAGTAAAATACAACTGTGTTGGTGCTGAATTGCTTTTTTGACTTACCTTGTTGCACCGGGGGGAAAGCAGGAGGAAAAAGGCAAGAAACAAGGATTAAAAGAGTGGGGCAAGAGCCCCTCAGTCTTTCCATTGTGCTGCTCTTCCCAGCCCGTGGAATGAGGGAGCTCCTGGCCCTGGAGCTGCCCAGCCAGATGAGAAGGCAGCTCTTATTCACAGAAACAGCAGGAGGGCCAGAAAAGTAAATTGAATCAAATTTCAGTTTTTCAAAGTGAAGATAAGAGGGTTTGGGTTTGTGTTAGGGCTGAAGTTTAGAGGAGAATGTGTAGGACTGTGATTGCTGGGAGAGCAGTAAATTAGGGTGAGGTATTTGCAGCTCTGCTCTTTCACTGTGCAGACTGATTGCTGCTCAGGTCATTCTCGTCCTGCCTTCTGAAGTTATTTCATAACAGGAGTGTTCTCTGCACAGACACGGGTACTTTGGTATGCAGACTATTCTCTGAGGCACATTTTTCGTTTGTCTGGTCACATGTTTTTATTGTATGGTGATGTGGGACATGCACTTTTATTTTTTTTCTACTGAGACAACTGTGGAAGTGACAGCGATTCATTTACTTGTGCTAGAATGAACGTCTGCTGCTGCTTTCCTTCCTCTAATAAAGCTCATAGAAAGATTACTTACCTTCTTTTGGGTTGGCTGTCTAAACTTATATGTTGTTTGAAACAAAAAAAAAATTCTTTCACCTCAAAATAAATGTGCAGAATAAAGGGGAGTATGATGTGTGACAGGAGGGGTCTGTGTTCTAAGCACTGAAAAGTTCAGAAGGGCTTGAGCCCTCATGTGTTGAAAAGAAATAAGAGTCTGAAGAACTACAGTTTTTCCAAAGCACATGTTTCCCTGGTATTCCTCATAAGCTTAAATTAGCTATCAGTTGGTACTATATTTAGCAAATTTTCTTGGAGTCTCAAATGAATTTTTCCAGAGCAAGCTGCGCTCCTGGAAATGCCCATGCCTGCCTGTCAGTGGTATCTCCATCCCAGCCATGTAACACCTCTTTGCTTTCACCAAGAACTCTCTTTTCTCTTTGATAAAATCTGATTTCGTGGCCTTGGTGCTTGTTCCTGTAAAATAAAGATACGGCATTAATTCAGGAGGATGCTTTGAAGTATATGGATAAATAACTCGAGTGAGTTGGGGATGCTTGGATATTCTGAAATGTAACCAAGAAAGTGCAAAACAATGTTCCTGTCAGAAATTTTTTGTGAACTCAGCATATATAAGGGGTCATCTGGTGTAAGAGAGAAAATATTGTTGCTTTTAATTTGTGAATATTAATAAATCGAGGAATAGATGTTCTAGTGTTTGGAATATATATTTTTGTAAGATTAGAGACATAATAAAGAGTTATGAAAAACCTCTTACTAGCTATTTTACCGAGGCCACAATGGTAGATGTTTTCTCTAATTCTTGTATTGTGATTTTTGAAAGAAATCTTTTATCTAGGTAACCAGCAATACCTCAGGTTCTTGTGCTATATTAATGTTTTACTTTTAATGATAAAAAATAATAGAGAAATGAAGTTGTCAGTACTCCCTTTAACAGCTTTTTGTGAATGAATTGGTGAACAAGCTAGCACGGCCTTTTTTTTTTCCCCCTTTGGATTCCCCACCATCCAGACATAAGGACTTCTTTAGATAAGTCAATTTTGATCATGTGCTAATTTCTTTATTTCTTGATTATTATTCTATATTGTTGTTATTATGCATTATATATGCATTATATATGCATTATATATGAAATGATGGTGTCCCCTTATTTCGCAAAAGGGAAGAGTTATAATTTCAAAAGTCTTGAGTGTGGTGGGAATTTCTTTTTAAGAAACAATATCACTTGAATTACCACAGATTTTGAATGCTGAGCCTTGAGTCTCTTTGCAGTCAAGCACAGGTTCATTCTCTGTAATCTGTTGGAATCAAACTCGGAGCAATCATTGGGGCACAGGAGCGACTGCCATCGCTGCTGAAGTGATAATACAGCAACTCTATTTTTATTTTGTAGCTGATGCTTTTTTCAAAGCTGCCGTGAGCCTTGTTCCTGAAGTGCCAAAAATGATCAGTGTAGATGGGAAGATGCGACCTTCTGATGCCTTCCTCCTGGAATTCCTTTGTAATTTTTTTTCCACTTTATTAGTTGTTCCGGTAAGTTGTGTGTGCAGCAACAGCACATAGGCTGGTAGATTATTTTGACTTTCCTGTTGAAAAATTTAGAGTAGACTGGACTTTTGGAGTGGGAGATGCAGTGATTAGTTTTTCTGTGAGCAAGCTGAACTGATTTGGTCATTGGCTGCAAAATCACTCACCCCAGTGGAAAGGGGGAGGCAGAACCTGGGAAGGTGCCTCAGTAACACCTTGCACTTATCTAGATTGGGGGTAGAATGAAATCTCACCATCATTTAATTGTGTAAACATAATTTACTGTTTTATTACCTAAGCACTCAAAAAAAATATCTAATACTTTAGCAGGGGGAAAATACAGAGGGCTAGTTTCTATTAGTTTCAGTTACTTTGTTATAGGCTGCCTAATCACTGGAGTGAAAAGAATATTTGGAAGATGTGTTTTGGCATAATCTTCTTCTTCTGATGAATATTTCACAAAGTACAACCATTCCACACCCTTCCACTTTTTAACTAATGGTCAAACTGAGAAAGAGAGAGAGAGAATTTTCCTTCCAATATTTTTTTCCATAGCTAAAAGATGAGGGGAAATTGTAATTTAATATGGAAGACTCGAAAAATGTTTGAGATATATTCATTTGTTCTTGGAAAAAGCAGGTTGTTCCTCCTCACTGAAACATTCCTTATGGTTTTCTCCTTCCTTTTGAATTTGATTACATGTTTGGTGAAGCAGCCCAGTGTGGTGCTGTCCAAATCCTCCTCATCAGAGCACTGGATTCTCTTTATTCCAGCGGACCCCTCAGATTCAGTAATGAAGAATAACTTGCATTGAGATGCCAGGATTTAGAAATTAGCTTCTGTCATTTTTTTCTTCTATTTACTTTACAGAAGATCAGAAAGAAATGTCCTCAGTGGCCTGTAGTTTGTCCTACGTGTGTTGGTATTGCTGCCCCACCTGCCAGCTGGAAATGAGCTTGGTGCAGCCTTAAAGCTGCTTGCAAAAACTCCCAGCTTATGTAAAGCAGACGTCTCTCTACTCCTTTCATGTTAAAAGATTGTTGATTGTATACTACTCTCTTATGACTAGAAAACAAAGCATTTTAAAGTTTGCCTGTGGAGGCTGCCTAGATGAAGTTCTGATTATGGGTCAAATGGACATTTTAGATGGAAACTGGAACAAATTTTTAAAAGGATTTGCAGGAAGCATACTTGAGAAAAGTAGATGTCAGCTTTAATTATTTTGTAGTTTTGCTTTTACAGAGCTTACATTGTGACTCTAAACCACTGAATGACTGCAAATAATCCTATTTTTGGAGGGGTTGTTGTGGTGTGTTGGTTTTGACCTATCTTTTTTCTGTTCTGTAGGACCATCCAGAGCAAGGAGTGTTGTTTCTTGTGCGAGGATTACTAAATGTGATCCAGGATTATACTTGGGAGGATAACAGTGATGACAAAGTCAGGATTTATACTAATGTTTTGCATCTGCTGTCTGCAATGACTCAAGAAGCATATATCTACCATGTAGATAAAGGTAACTCCTGAGGGGGGCTCTGGGTCCTGGCGTTCCCACCATGCAATTTGTAGTATTGTGTTACCACTGCACCTCGTTAATGAAGATCAGTGGTGGTCAGTCTTACAGAATGGGTTATTTTTCTATCCAGTTCCAGGTATGGTAACTTAAAAAAGTCACAGGAGTGGCTCCTAAACAGATGCACAGCCTGTTCTTTAAAATGAATCTGTGCAGAGTGAGTTACTTGGTTTGCTCCTGGTGGTGCAAATGCGTATAACTATGAACTTTTCACTAAATATTAGAACTTTATACATATGGAGGGGTTTTTTTTTAGTCTAAACTATCAACTTGATTTATACTTATCATTGGTATCTCATTCAGATTTTTTAACAACTGCAGTTTTCAGAATGTAAAGCCTGGTCTCCATTATTTAAATTATATATTTGCTGCTTTGAAGGCAGGCTCTCAGTTTTGGAAATTGCAGTGATAATTTATAAAAATCTTCAGAATAGCTAGAAAATTCTGAAGATTTTACATTTTATAAAATAGCTGTCATCTTTTTTGCAATAATATTTTGATATGCCTTAAAATTTGAGTATTTGTCTTCTGATTATAGATTACTAAATGAAGATAGAGTAATAACTGAGTCTGTTAAAGCATACTGGATGACTAGTGAGTCAGAGAGGCCAAGATAGTTTGACTTTTTCTTTTAGTTGCACAGGGCTTCCACAGAGGCAGACTGGAATATATTCTGCAGTTCTTCTGGTGAATAGTCTGTCAGAGTTACCACCCATGACAAAATATCTCCTGCAGTTAGCTGTCAGTTGAACTACTACTCTGCAGTAAATCTGCTGTTCAAATTCTGTAAGGAAGTGCCATTTAGCTGCTTTTTCTTTCACTCCATTTTTTATATGACCAAAATAGCTGCATAATCCTAAAATGAGAAATCTGAATTAATTAGATTATAATGGAGACAAGCATGGAAATATAAATTGTAATTTTTACCCTGTAGTAGGATGATGCACCATGTACCTTAGCTTCTTAAAATCAAGTTTACTTGGAAACAGGGGATCATCTTTGTGCTTTCTGATTTACCTAGAGGACACTTAAACCTACAAATTTCTTGTAACCTATTTCATAGTAAAATATAAATAAATTAGGCTGAAAGACATGTTTAAAATCACAATTATATAAGCTCTTAAAACATCAAGAGCTCTCTCCCTCCAAAGAATCTTTTAAGGTCTTTGAAACTGAAAATGCACTTTCTGAATTTCTGTCCATGACTTTGAGGTAATCATGGTTTTATTTTAGGGAGAAGAAAAATAAAATGCAGTTTCTTTTGAAAATCTTGTTTTTTTCACAAAGTAAAACTATTTGGCCCAGTCCTGCTGCCCTTGCAGATGATGGCCATACTCTTCTAAAGTGATGGGAGCACTATCTCTGTGGAAAAAGTGAAAATTGACACTATTTGTTGTTTTGCATTAAGTCTAGCAGATATTTTTGAGCCTGGCCACATCCAGGAATACAGAACTAGCTTTAAGCTAGAAGGTTCTTTTCAGTGTTTTGTTCCTAAAATCAAAAAGACATAGTAGGCAACCAAGTGGTAGGCGCCTAAACACCATTGTTTTGGTCGTGTTTTCGGGGAAGGGCCATTTCATAAATTCCAAATGTGGTCTTCTATCAATAGCTGGTATTTTCAGTAGCAAACAAATGCATAGCTCTTCAGACAGACCTAAGCTTGAATTCATCTCTGCAGTTGATTCCAATGATGCCTTGTATGGTGGAGACTCCAAGTTCCTGGCTGAAATTAATAAACTGTGTGAAACAGTGATAGCACAAATCCTGGATCATCTGAAAACCCTTGGAAAAGAAGAGGTAAGTTCTTACTCAGCTTGATTCAATACAAACCCAAAAGTAATTTGAAGAATCGCACCACCTTTGACCAGGCATTGGTCTTTTTGAAAGCTCCAGGAGCCTTTTAACAAAAGGAAATTGGGTAGTTTTACTTGTTTAAAAAGTGAGTCTGGTATGGACACCTAATGATGTGCAATAGATGCTGCCACAGTTATAACCCATGTTCAAGATGCAGGCAGGAGTTTCCTGCTCAGCTCTGGGCTGGCCAGGGATGGGTCACTGAGCTGACAGGCAGCAGAGGCTGCTCTGGCACTGTGCTATCGATTGTGACCGTGCACCAAGGAGTGGTTGTGCTGCAGCACAGAGTGAGCACTGCAGAGCTGCACTCTGCTGACAGTGATCTTACAGTTAGCTTTAATTCACTGGCTTGAGTCCTGCTGTAGTCTGGTTATGGAAATGTGATGCTCTTTGGGGTTAGAGGTGGCTTCAAATTAACCAGCTTGAGCCCTGGTGTAGTTTGGGCATTGAAATATGATGGTCAGTGTGGGATAATTTATATCTTATGTCTTATATTATGCTGACTATAATGAGCTTTACGATGGTATTGCACTTATTTGCCTAAGATAGAATTGGAGACAGTGCCACAGTCACTCCTTTGATTGCAGTATGGTCACACCTAATATCTGCTCCATGTCCATCCTTCCTGTTGTTTCCTCTTGGCTCTCAGCTTTGTAAATCATAGAATCATGGAATGCTCTGGGCTGGAAGCTCCAAGCCCCCTGCCATGGGCAGGGATTAAACTGTATTTTCTTGCCAGCTGGGTTAGCAGTAACCTGAAATGTCCAATTCTGTAAAGAGCAAAGTGAGAATTCACAGTTAGTCTATTACTGAGTAAAATACAATGAAAGCCACCTATAATCAGTAAAAGTTTCAGATCCCAGACACTGGGATGAAATCAGGAGAGAGGTACAGAGAAAGGAAAAAGGTGTTTTGTCTTTACCCTGGTTTTAGGATATTTGTTCGATATTAAATAAAGAAAACTCCAGGCAGCTTATTGGATTTCTTGCTTGGAGTTGAGAGGCTCTGAGGGATCAAATATAGCTTAATGGATTGTATGTGAAAGGCAGGTGACTAATGTTGTCAGTATTACTGAAATAATGAGAACTCACTGTTCTGTTACTGTACCTGCTTCAGAGATTGAGCCCCTTCACAGCTTCCTAATCACCCCTTACTGGACAGCTTCCATTGATGGAAATCTTGTGGCTTGCAGCCTGGAATGGGAGGGCAGGGGATGATTGATTTGATGGGATTTTTTAGATAGCCTGTTTGCACAGTAGTGTTTGCCAATACAGAATGTGTTAAGTGATAATATTGGGAGGATACTGTGCTAAGTTTAGCTTTTTCTCTGCTTTTGCTATCCTGTTTGTCCTTCCTTGAGCAATTGTAGGGATGGAAGATGATTAAAGCCTTTGCCCAAATGCCTCTGCATCATTGTACACAACACCACAGTGAATGGTAGTTGTTTTTCAGAGTGGTAACAGCAGAAAACAACCATTCTAGCACAGCTAAGAAAGTCCAAGCAGGTCTAGAAAGGAGATTTTTAACAGTTTTCAGGACTGTGGGTTGTATATTAACGGTTTTTTTGCATCTGACTCCTATATGGAATATGTGGGTGGGAGTGTTTGTAAGGGTTGAAATCCATGGTTTCTGAAAGGCCTTTTTTTTTCATTTGTTTTCTGCTTTCAAGCATAATACTTTGAGTAATGGGATCCTGTGTTATTTCACTGAAGCCGTTGTTGCATAGAAAACTGGATTTAAAGCTAAGCAGCACTGATATAGGTCCTTGGCCTGCCTTTGCCCCCACAGCCTTGGATTTACTCCTCTGTCCATCCTTACTTACAAAGGGGGAGGATTTGTTTTGCATTATTGAGTAAAAGTCCTTGAGAGATCTAGATAAAAATTGGTTTTTAAGAATGAATGGTTGTTCGAGGAAGCTGTTGTTGCTGAGGAAATGGAGGTGATGAGAACACTGTCAGAGACCTCTAACTGTGCTAAAGTAGAACTGGTCATAAAATCACTGTGGTATTTGGACTGCTTCAGTGTTGATGACCTTTTATTATTCATCTTCTGGGCTGCTCATTTAAATGAACAAGCCTCTGATGATTTTGCGTTTTTGTTGGTCCATTTCCTTTAAAAGCTATAAAGGAAAATAAATTTTTCTCACAATAAAATCCTTTCACCAAAATGGCAATTTGGAAGAGAACAATGCATCTCATTGTTAACACAGCGTGGTCTTTTCACAGCATTAGAGAATGCTTCATTTATGTGACAGTGTTGGAATGGAAATTTTCAATTCTGGACAGTTCTGTAAAGTTCAAGCTGTTTCTGGTCATGAGAGTAGCAGTGAATCCTCTCTGTGTGTGGGGAAGACTGGTCTTATGCTCCAGGTTTTGTAGAAATGTAAATACCTTGCTTCTTGCTCCTCAGTAATAAATGCGTGTTTTATTCAAACATGACTTTTGATCCAAATTATCAGGAGCATGTTGTTGTGCCCCTGGCAGTGCCATGTTAGGGTGGCAGTCTTCCCATGCACCACATGGTAGATACTGGACTTTTTATAGTAAGTATCAAAAATGGAGCGAGAGAAATGCTCTTGAGGCTTCTTCTTTCAACACAACTGATTTTTAATTTTATATAAACTCATAACAACTTTGGTTGATTTCACATGTGCTTGAACACTGAACTAGAAGCAGAGTTGGACATAGTTCTCTGTGTGGGGATGTGTTTTAAACTGAGAAGAGGTAGAATTTTGTGAAACATGTTACATGGCCCATTGTATGGTTTTTTTTCTGTTATGCTAAATGAAATTTGGTCATTACTCTGCACTTTGGTGGAGGGGTGACAACACAAGAGGGTCACGTTCTGGCCTGATGTAATTTGTTCTTTGTTTCATTGTCATCAGCATTATTCCAAGGATTATGGAAAATGTGCTGCCTAGAAGGCTGGCAGTTCTTTTTGGTGTGGGAATTGCTAGTCCCATGATGTGTGTGGTTGCCAAATAGCTGAGCTGTTGCTTTCTCCTTGCTGCCTGTGAATACCCCGTGAGTGGGGGTGCCACCCACAGCTCAGTCTTGCCAGGCTTGGCAGGGTGCTGGCATGGATGCATCCCTGGGGTGGGAGGTCAGTGCCATGTTACACAAACATTCCTGTTCATCAACATTTACGCCTTGCCTGACACTCCTTGTTCATTTTCAGTCGTGGTGGGATTTCCTGCATACCTGAGCCTGCCTCTCTCCACTCGGTGTTGTGTAACTGAGGACTCGGTGCCAAAATCCTGTCTGTTGTACCTGGCCCAACACAATGAGAATTAGTGTGCCTCTCATTCTCCTAGCTTGTTTCTGAGTCCTTTTTGAAGGATGATCCTTTTTGAAGTACTTATGTTTCAAATGAGTAAATAATTTCATGATATGGCAGATTGTCTCATGTACAGATGTACAGATCTACTGTGTCACATACATACAGTAGCAGTGTGATGCTTCTAGTTTGGGGCATGCTTGGCCTCTTTTCTAGGTGGTCAGTTCTTTCATAGCATGGCTTACTCCTTTTCCATATTTATCTGGAGGACTGATAGCTCAGTGTGTGCCACTTCTTTGATTAATAGCATCTGACCTCTCTTCTGCTGGCAGTGAGAAATTAATTTACTTTCAGTCCCTTAGGGAAAGGGCAGAGACTGCATGGCTGCATCGGTACCATGTCAGGAACACACGAGTCAGAGGTCCCTGCACTTCTCTTCCCCCAGTCTGTGGCTCATGCAGCCTGTACCCTTGTGTCTGAACACCGTGCATTAACCACCCCAGTGTGAATTGAACTGAGACGGGTAAATGCAGCATTAAAGTCATTAATTGGGGTGCTCAGCTGACTGTTGTGTTGTAAACTGGGACTCCACTGCTGTGGTTTGCGTACGATGGAGCTGTGCCTTTGTCCGTGGGGCTTTCTGGAGCAAAGAACAAAGGACAGCTGCAGCAGAGCAGTATAAACAAATACTACAGCTCAGACGCATCCAATAATAATTCAGCCTTTTAACCGTGAAAACTTACTCCATAGGAACCAGAAGAATCTGCAATAGCATTTTAATTTCTGTTTTTCACTCACTCCAAATCAGTGTGGGAGCACCCTGTAAGCTTGGAGCAGGATTGTCTGTGCCCCAGGACTCCTCCCCAGAGGCTGGTGCTCCTTCATGGCAGAGTACCATGAAGGAGGGTCCTCCTTAAGGGCCTTCCTCAGCAATTTTAGGGGAAGTAGCTGCAAATGTGGTGCAAATATGTTGGTATAACCAAAGTTTCAGTGAAAGAATAGTAGGAAAAAAACATCTCTGCCTAAATAAATAAATGTAGAATAGAGTGCTGGAAGAAAGCCTGAAGTTGCATTAATCTAAATTGATGATAGTGGTCTCTAAGATTTACAGAGCTATGGTGCTCCAAGTGCAAGGCTGGTGGGTGGGAGGGTGATTTCTATGCAATTGTAGGGAGTCTCGAGTTAAAAATGTGTCAGACCTACATAATGCGCTGTGCCAAAGTGGTATGAGATGTAGGAGTTCTGCGTAATTATTCCATTTACAGCGACTTACATTGATTCACTATCACTACTTGTTGCATTCTGAGTGGAACATAACTCAGCCTGTATTCTTGGTCAGTAGCTATTGCTGTGGGTTACAAAATGAGTGTCCTTTGCACTTCTGAGCGTTCAGAGAACCCAGTGAGGTTATGCTGCATATTTGGGGATGATTATATGGTAATATGGGAATATTTTTGTTTCACTGTAGACCCTGAAGCGGCAGAGCCAGTTGGCACTGTATTTCTTTAACACTATTGTAGCTCACGGGGATCTACGAAACAACAAACTAAACCAGCTTTCAGTCAATCTCTGGAATCTTGCTCAGAAACATGGCTTTGCTGACACCAAGACTATGGTAAGGAAAACAGATAATGCAGAAAAATTGTAGTTCTTAAGATCTTTTTCCACTCCTTATTTGGGAAAATTTTCTTGATCTGAATAAACCTAATCTCTCTGTAAGTTGCTCTCTTCCAAAAAAAAAAAAAAAAAGAAATCTTAAAATCCCAATAACTTATTTTTTTAAATGCTTAATGAATAAGCAGCTTCTCTCAAGTGCTCTGTATCTTTCTAGCAATTTTAATCCTATGCCAAGCATTAAGGAACCTGAAAGTGCTGGATGCTATAACTTTTTTTTTCAGAATAGAAAACTAGCTCTAAGAGAAATACAGCATTTTTATTGTGTGGAGGAACTATATGGTGTAAGCTTGGAAAGTGGCATTTGAGAGCCTTGAAGACAGATACACGTGATAATGAGTAAGAAATGCCAAGTGCTCACATAGCCAGTGAAATTTATGGAAAATCACGAGAGTGTGTATACAAAGATGAAGTGATGGCCTATGAAATGAGAAAAGACAAAGACACTAAAAATCTCCCAATCCCTTTCTTTTCCAACCCAGGTGAAAACACTGGAATACATCAAGAGACGAAGCCAACAACCTGAAATGAGTCACTTCACAGACTTGGCCCTTCGGCTTCCTCTGCAGTCCAGGACCTGAGGAATGTCTCTTTTCCAAGGAGTCACCTGTACAAGAAAGCACGCGGCCAAGGCCGAAAATCACTGATCTAGATTCTGACTGGAGGAGTTCAGTGTTTTAACTTAGTGTGAAAGATTTACGTGGGCACAGTAAAGGTAAAACTGTTCTGAGGGCAGTAATTTAACCTGAATTTCTGTCTCCAGTTTTACTCTAATATTTTAAATGCTGATTTACTTTCACTAAACAGTATTTTGAACCTCTGTGGTAGTGAAAGCCTTTCAAAATCTAATCTGTTGTAAGTTTAACAAAAAAGAAGATAATCTGCACAAATAAATTCACAGCCTCAAAACTTCATCCCACTTGTAGAATAGTCTTTCTTCTGTGTAGAAAGCAGCATTTCAATATAATAATCCTACTAAGTAATCTCTCTGCTTTGGGATGCTGCCAGCATTTGTTTTGTTGGTTCCAGTAGAAGAGAAAAATGGCCGAGGTGTTATTGTTCTAATTTCTACAATACATTTTCACCAACATGTTTATGTTTTCATTTTAGTCCCATGTTTTGTAAAATGGAAGGAATCTTTAAGTGCTGTCTGCAAATGAAAAAGGAAATGTATGCAAAGTACTCTATATTTGCAAAGTACTCTATCACTGAATAAAACAATTTGCAGTTCATCTGTGTGTTCTGGGGGAGTTTGTGTATACAGATCTATCATCTTACCCTTGTGGAATTTAGTTACATGTACTGATACTACTCTTAATAAAATTTCACTCTCACCATTTCTGTCCCACAGTAGGGGAACCATGTTGAGACCTTTCATCTATTGCTGCTTTTGCTTAGTGGTAAGTTCTTAATGAGTTAAGTCCTTACACAGATAATCAAGATCTATTTTTGCACGAAAATGTTTTGTTTTGTTAAGGTTAAACAAGTAATCTGTTCAGACAGAACCATATATTTAAGGAGTTAGCAAGCTGATAATAAATACCACCCAAATTATTAAACCATTTTTGTTGCATGTTTTTCATCTCATCCCTTTGTACCACTCACTGAGTGTAAAAACATGAAGAAAAAACATGCAGAAGACTAAAATCCCTTTGAGTCACTAAGTTGTAGCTAAAAATAAGTTTATTAAATCAGCATTAAAAAAAAACTAGTTGCAGGCATGGCACACATATCTTTAATCTTTCAAGGAGGCTGTGCCTTGCCTTGCAGAAGAAACGTGCTAAAGGTTTCAAAAACTTACTGTTTAGCTGAAGGACCCAGCTCCACCAGTGAATGCAGCTGAAAACGTGTACTAAAAGTGCCTCACAAATCAAATTTCTTAATCATTTTATTAAGTAAAAATATCTGAAAAGTAAAAAAAAAAAAAATTGCCAGCTGAATTTTCATTCCTTTTATTACTTCAGGGTTTTAATCTTCAAATTTTATAGATCTAGATGTATATTTGTCTATGTATCCTCTTTTGTTGGCAGTAGGTTGAAATCCAAGACCAATTCCTCTGTGTTGCTTCAAGTCCATTGCTTTATCAAACTCCATCTTCAGAGCCTGCTGTAACTTCTCCTGCCCTTCCCTGTTCAGAGCCATGTTTGGTTTGTTTGTAGTTCCTGAGAGATTATGGATAGGCACAGAGCCCTTTTTAAAGCCACCCATTAGTCTAAAAAACTTCATTTCTTCCTCAGAGCTTTTAAAAGCAGCTGTACTCCACTGTCCAAACCTTGTATCCTGTGAAGCAAAACACAGTTAACACCACAAGTAAGTAATGACAAGACCAAGGAAGACAATTTCTGGCTGTGTACCATGAGAACAGAACCAGCTACAAACACCTGCCAGGGTGACAAAGCTGGGAAGAAGCAGTTATTCCACAGGCAGTACCTCTTAAAGGATGTGGTAAAGGAATGACACTCACTCTGTGTGATGCATCTTCATTAGCAGTGCAGGTCATTTAACCTGGAGAGGGATTAATGCCTTTGAGAATCAACTTTCCCTCCCTCTTCAGGAACCTTGGCTTTTCTGCTCTCTCTTTACCTAGCTCAAAGAGCCAGACATCATCTCTTATTCTAAGAAAACTATCAGACTTAATCCTCTTTCGCTGTCATTTCATATGTTTATCTTTTCCCATTGCCTAGTTTGGGAGCTGTTGTTTTCAGCAGTGTTTTGTTACATTAGTTTTGGAGACAGTGTTCAATCTGCCTCATAAGCTTTAAGTAATATTGGCATTCTCATCCTACTAATTACAACTAATATTGCAAGGGTGCAAAACCCTGTATCCAACAGAACTAAATCTAGTGCTCTTAAAGCCTCTCCCTCCCTTGCAGTTTCCTGTTTTCTTTGTATTCACTGTATTTGCCTTTCACTATTTTTAGAACTAGTTCACCCCTTCAGGATTTTTCCTTTGTCTGCAGATTCTGGCTCCTTTCTGAGGAGCCAATGTCCAGGTGAAATGATATTTCAGCTGTTTGTGGAAAACCCAAGATAAATCATATGCTGTTCAGAGATCATGAACTTCTGGCTTACCTAAGAACAGACTTCATTATCTAAGGATCTTATTTGACTCCTGAGCTTAGCTACGCAATCATTTGTAAGTATTTTCAGCAGGATTGCTACTCCCTTTTTTGGAAGTGATACTAAATGGAAAAATGTCTGATTATTAATTAAATGGACTAAGCTGGTTACATCAAAGGAAACAACGTGAACTTAGTGGTGTGTTTGTGTCTGCCTGAAATCCTTCCAACTGAGCACTTGTAGCTTGCATGACACAGTCATCCTCCAGCAGACAGCCAACATGACACACAGCACGCTGCACAATATTGCAGACAAGCCCTAGCAGGCTTTTTTAAGTTAAAAAAATGCATGGCTGGAGTATCATTCACCATCACAGGGCAGAATACCTACTATTAAAAGAGAGCTACCCATAATACTTCAGTATTATTACCTTGTACAAAGGCAAGTTGCTGTCTAAGCCCAGTCTGTGACACAGATGCAGATACACATACAGATACACTGAAGTCACATACAGATAAATATAAGTCCTCCCTTTGGAATGGGAGGCATCTGCACAGATGCAAATATAATCATGGCTTGTCAAACTCAGTAATTTTTTTTAAGTGAGTTGCTGGCAGGCAGTACACACAGCTTTTGCTGAAGCATTTCCAGCTCACTCTTTGTGGAGCTGATGAATTAGTTTTCACAGCTTCTATTCTTCTGCATGCTACTAAACAAAGACAGATCAGCACCAAGGAACTGAGATCCCCTGCCAAGGATGTCATTTTTCTCAATGACTTCACACACTATTAGACAGTTGCAGTTCCAGAGCTATCACAGGCTGCCTCCCACTATGTTACATCTACAGAATTTGTTTCTGGCATTTGTTTGAGGCATATTCCAGCTTTCTAGGCACACTGGCAGTATTGCAAAACAACTAAGAATCCTGGATTACTAGCAAAGCTTTCTCTCCACCTCAATCCTATTAACCCTGCTAAACACTACTGCAACAGTTCCTACTACCTGACTGTAAAACCCTCAGGAGGCAGGCTGAACAGGACACAAAAGCAAGGAATAAAGAATCATCTTTCAAAGTGGAGGAAAGATGTGGATGCCATGAGAGGACTGACTGTAAGTATCACACGTGTGTTATCAGTTGTCACCCCTTTACCTTTCCACATCTGCCCCTTTCTGAATGTCTGCAAAGTCTTGCAGATAAGAAATAAGATACACTTCAGGGACTGCTATATCCATAGCCTGGAATTATTTGTACTTCACAGTAAGCAGAAAATGCTTCTGTAGCAATTTGTCATGGCCCATTCTCCAGAGGAACCAGAGAAAATGTTGCTTTTGAGGACTGATGATGGGAACTGGAGCACTGTACAATGCTAAGGAGTTCACTGTCAGCTCTCAGACTCTCTTGGCATTGCACCAACTTGTTCTACAGCGTGACCTTAACTCTGCAGTCAGAAGGAAGACTGCTGTGCCAAGCCACGTCCCTGAGCCACATACAGAACAGAGCAGAGTGGGTTTTTTCAGGAACTTGCTCTAGGACCCCACAGTATTTCCATTAGAACAAGGTCTAAGCTCATACATACCTGTCCTACTTTGGAACTGAAGGCTTTTGTTTTGCCAGATTCTCTATCGATTTCTTCTTGCAGAGCCTGCCGCCTCACCTAGCGTGCAAAAAGATCACACATGCGGCATGAGACACTGTCTCCTGTGCGTGAAATGACAATTAATTCACAATGGAAAAAAAAGGGATGTCTGAAATAATTAGTGATCTTCAGAATTTTGCAAGGATAATTAAAAAGTTGCATGTGATCCGTTTCCCACACTCAACACGAGAACTGTGATTTTTCTAGTGGTATGTTAAATGAATATTTTGCTGTATCAGGTACGTCTGATTTTCTAATTGCAGGCAACAGCTACGCTGAAACCGCCAACGCTGATGAGAGACAAAGCAATCTGTATTTAACCTAATAAGCTACTTAGAACTTCTGACTAGAGCTACGACTTAGAACATTGACTAGAGCTGTATATTTTGGACTTAACCTACAGAAGGTAAAGCACATTTTAAGCAGGCCTTTATTTAGGGAAAGCAACAAATCAGTTTTTTTGTATCAATTCCTATGCATATATTAAATGCTGACTTGCTTTAAATCTTATACAACTAAGACAAAGCATACCTTGTCTATGTTAACTTCATCACAGTTTCCTTTCTTTTCCTGTACAATAATTACACCATCTAGATGTTCCTGTAAAACAGGAAAAAAAAAGACTGTATGGTTATTTTTATCCACTCTGGTTAATTAGAATTTACACAGCTCTCACCATGAGAGTAATTAAAACATTAAGCAATCAAAAGTACTATTCTGGGGCAAGAAGAAATAATCAGATTTAAGATGAAAATGCCAATTAAATCTGTGTATTTCTAAGGAAAAACCTTCTCCCTGAGTTTTTTTTTTTAAATCAAGAAGATAAAGGACTTTTTTAAATTCACACATTAAATTGGATCTGCCAACGTCACTGGCACACACAGTAGGGTTTGCAGGCAAAGTAATTTCAAATTAAACTGTTCTGTTAAAGTTAAACTTACACTTGAAGTAAGGGACAGAGAGAGTGAAAGCATATTTTAAAAACTGGAAGTAAAATAATTAAAAGGTCTCTCTGAAACAAACAAAGAAGAAACAATCAAGAGACAGCTGCACTGTGCTCGCTCGTGGATGATGGTCCCCAAGGAGCTCCCAGTCTGGAAAGAGCACAGGGAGAGGCAGGACACAGACACCAAGTGTCTCCTACAGCAAACAGCACGTTATTTCCATGTTTGAGAGCGAGGAACAGGGAGCTGATGGGATGAGACAGAGCAGCCCCAGAAGGACTGGATGGGCCGGATGGCAGCAGGTAAATCGGCAGCAGAGTCCACAGGAACCACGTCCTGATCGCTCTTGCACAAAGTGCAGCCCCTCGGCAACTTCTGCTCCCACTGACTGGCATTCCTAGATCACTGCCCTCAGCTTCTCTTTGCCAAATTTGTAAATAGGATATGATTTTTGGGCATCCCGTATAAGAGGATAAGTAATAAGTCCAGGATAGTGGTAAATTCGAGCCATAAGTTTTAGGCTAGCCTGGAAAAGGTGGCCAAGGGGAAGATCTATTGATACAGTTAACATAATAATCCAAGCATGAAACAGCCAGGGAAATGAAGACAAGGAAAAGATTTGTAACATACTTCTGTCAGCAGAACCTGCTGTTACTTTTTTGAGGGTTTACAGTTTTATTAAAAGCCATGGATGATTTATCTCCCTTTCCAAAGCTACCTCTGATTTCACACACACACGTCCACGCACTATTAAAAATGAGAGAACGCCGTCTGCAGTAAGGAGAGCTCATGCTCTTGGAGGAAAAGAAGAAACTAAAACCAACCCCCAGTTTACTTCTAGATGGCCTGGTACTGTCTTTTCAGATCTATTAAAACAAGCAGGAAAACTGTTGTGACAGGATTCTGCAAACAACTGCAGCATATTTTTTATTCTTTTAGCCGGAAGGTCAAGTGGCAGACAAGGAACAGGGGAGCAGCTCCATCCCTGCTGATTCCCAGTGTGGTGCTGACCTGCTGAAGGCTACTGAGTGGAAAAAACCACCCCACAGAGGTGTGCCAAGCTTCCCCCAACTCCACAGAAAAGGAGCACCCTCACCCATGGTAGGATCATGCTGCCTGTAGGCAAACAACTTCCTGCTCCTCTTCACTCTGCCCAAATTGACTGTGATGGCATCAAAACACCAATCACTGATATTAAGTGGGAATCACTTGACATTGTCTTTAAGACTTATTCTTTTGCTTGCTGCACAAGCCCCAGAGAGGATTTCTCAAGGCATGCAGTGCATGACCCACTGCAGACTGGGATGTTTCAGGACTATGGCACAGTTAAATGCAAACCAACATCATCAGCCATTTATTAGTGCAGTGTCTTTAGGCCTGGCAGGAACTAGATTTTGCTTGAACTGATTAACCCAGACTTCTGAATCTTCAGGAGACTTTCTCTTCAGTGTTTTTTATTATTAAAGGGCAGAGGTACATATGGGAATGAGAAACAGAACAGGTTATCACCCTACACCCTTCTCCTCAATTGTTTGCAACGTATTTGCTGTGATTTTCATTTTAACTGGCCATGCAAGTTTACATGTCTTTGTGAGGCTTATCTTGCCTCTGCAAGGATATGAGCAGCTGCAAGAATCCAAATATGTCTAACAGCCTCAAAAAGGCAATGTCAATTTAATTAGAAAATATATCCCAGAAATAAAACCACCTTGTCCTTTGAAAGGTCAAAAGGAGAAACTGAAGCTAAAAGCCCAAAACATCTGCTCACCTCATGACTGATAAGCACACACTCCCCTCACAAACCCTTGTGAAAAATGCCTGTATCTGGTTCTCCACATAAATCTATATTCAATGATTAGCATTAGACACCAGCAGCTGCCAGGTTTCCACAGAACTTGAAGAAACTGCACTTAAAGTGCACACCAAAGCAAAGCACACCACAAAGTGTGCTGGAGGCAGCTCAGGCTATGCCTGCTCCATCTTTAGTTTACAAAAATCTTCATTGACACCTTATTGACCAGTGCTTGACTTTTAAACACACCAACCATTCAGCGTTTTTCATAAAAAACAACTGAATGCAGTCTCCCATTACCTACAAAAATATAAAAACAAGAACCTGATGACTTGCAATGTACTGTTTTTCAAGTTGTTTAAGCAGCTAAAAATACAGATAGATACCTATTGAATTTCTGAACATTTCAAAGCTTAATTCCCAATGATAACTACAGAGGTTGGGCATGTAGGTACTAACTTTTGGCACTTTTAGCTTTAAAATATGACCCTAACCAGATTAAAAAAAAAAAAAAAAAAAAAAAAAAAAAAAAAAAAAAAAAAAAAAAAAAAAAAAAAAAAAAAAAAAAAAAAAAAAAAAAAAAAAAA